>NW_023505528.1:0-125000 GCF_004664715.2 Peromyscus leucopus | reverse complement strand
TGGTGCATTATTTTGATCGACGATTGATGTGGGAGAGCCCTTTTCTCTATGGGCAGGGCCTCTGCTAAGCTGATGATCCTGGATACTACAAGAAGGCATGCTGATCAAGCCAGGAGGAGAAAGTCAGCAGGGAGAACTCTCAGTGGCCTCTGCATCAGTTCTTGCCTGCAGGTTCCTGCCTTGTTTGAGTTCCTGCCCTCACCTCCAACAGAGTATGACCTGAGAGTTGTAAACCATTTACTCCTCAAGTTTTTTTGGCTATGATGTTTTATGACACCAATAGAAAACTGAACTAAGACACTGCTCTGGAAAGTGCTGGTGTCTTTTGTCTCTCTGACTCCTGGTATTGCTGTTGCTTTGAAAATTGTCCAGGGACATATGGGAAGAAGGGAGACCTTGTCTGTATGTATTGTGCCCTGTTGAAGTTCTCAATTACTGGTGTGACTCTCTCTCTGTATCCATGTGCTAGTCTGTGATATGGTAAAGACAAGCCAAGAGCCTGCCTTTCTCAGACTAAAGTCCTGGGGAAGCCCGGCATTCCATCAGAAAAGTATAGTAGGTGTTGTCTGTGGTGTGTGCACGTGCCATCGTTTTCTTCATCTCCTTAAATAGACTGCATCAGTGTTCCTGATTTCTTCTTGCTCTAGGCTGCAGTACATCCTGGCATGGTGCTGTTGCCCATTTCACCTTTATTTATAAACTTGTAGCCCTCCTAGAATTTTTATATTAATTATTATAATAAAAAAATATGGCCATAGAGCATTGGGGGAGGGGTGTTCACAGATCCTCTTAAGAGAGTGTTCTTTCATTGTGTCCAGAATTCATAGTACTACAAATGAGAGGGCTGTTGCCATGTAACCTGGACTACCATTACTGCTGCTCATAAAGTTTCGACTTTCCCCCCAAAAACTGTATGTGTTTACTAGCTTTACTTTAAAATTTTTATGCCATGTATTCATTATTGTTCTATTCTAACTGTTGCCTGATTTTACTCCTAGTAAGTTATTTAGCTTATTTTTATAGAGACATTCTTTGTAGCTTGGAGGGGAAAATTACTTTTTAAACTGTATGTGTGGGTATGTATACTTGAGTGAGGGTGTTGTCAGATCCCCTGGAGTTCCACATGGTTCTGAGTGGCCTGAAGTGGTGCTGGGGACTGAACTCTTTCTCTAGAAGAGCAGCAAGTGCTCTTAACTGCTAAGTGATCACTCCAGCCCAGAGACATTATTTTAATTTTTCAAATATTATTTGGAGTTTTAAAACTTACTTGAAAAAATAATTTTTACATCAGTCCAAAACAGAAGGATAAGAGCCCTGGCTATGTATTCAGATTCTGTTTCAAAGCAATTAAAAAAATTTTAAACTTAATTGCATAGTGAATCAGAGAATCAGTGTAATGTACCAGGTACTGTGAGAGCCTGCTGCTGTGCACTGGCTGCTTTGTGGTTCTGTCGATATACTTTAATATGGTATGTATTTAAGAACTGTAGTGACATTTAATGTGTGGGTGCCACAGTATGCGTGTGATGGTCAGAGGTCAGAGGACATCTGTGGGAGTCTGTTCTCTCCTTCCACAGTGTTGGGTCCCTGGGATTAAACTCAGGTCATTAGAGTTGGAAGTAAGTGCCTTTACCTGTTGAGCCATTGCACTTTTTTTTTTTTTTTTTTTTTTTTTTTAAGTTTTTTGAGACAGGGTTTCTCTGTGTAGTTTTGGCTGTCTTGGATCTCGCTCTATAGACCAGGTTGGCCTTGAACTCACAGAGATCCGCCTGCCGCCGCTGCCGCCACCGCCACTACCACCAGCTTGCCATTGCACATTTTTGAGGAGCCAGTCGAGATGCATGCCAGGTTAGAATGATGGCTTCCTGAGGAACTGGGTGTTTGGCATTGCAGTCACCCTCCTTGTCTGGAAAGTGCTCTGTATTTAGCTTATTAATTTTGCTGCCTCAGTCTTTCTTTCTGTTAGTGTTTGCTTGGTGTATCTTCTGCTATTCCTTTACTTCCACCCTTTGTGTGAACTTTTGTTTTAGGTGTGTTACATGGTTATGTGGTGATGTAATCCAGTCCAATAATCTGCCTTTTGGCAAAATAATCCTGCCTGCTAACATTTTCAACTATTGAAATCCTTGGCTTTATTTCTTCTATCTTGTCTTGTTTTTGTTAGGATTATTTGAGTTTTTCCCTCAATGTCTGCATCTCCTTGTTTTCTTTTCTTGTTCCTTCACTCTACTTCTGATGCCTTTCTTTTTCTGAGTTTATTTTATTTTCCTCCCTAGGGTGTTAAAAGTTGACCTCTGCTTCTCTGCCTCAGTGATTAGCTCCCATTAAAGTGTGCTTGGATATGTTTGGTGCAGACTTGAAAGTAATGAAAGCCTTTCTCTTCTGACAGTAGAAGGACCTCAGAATGACTCTGTTCTTACATCCTTGTCCACGTGTGTTTGTAGACTGTGTCCTGCTTTGTTGGAAGAAGGCTAGTCTCAGCATTAGACATTATTCCTACTGTCTTTACCACCAGTGTTTTCTTCTCTGTTTGTATCCCTGGACCATGATGACCTTTCCCATTTCTCTTTGTAGCTCAGAACATTTTTTTGAGGTCATTTTCTTTTTTCTGAAGTTTGTCCTTCAAAGTTTTGTAGTTCAGGTTTGTTTTGGGGAAAAATCTCTTGCGATTTCTTTTGTATTTGCTGAAAATATTTTTGGTGAGCTTTTAGTTCTGGGGTTACAGTGGTTCCTCTGTTCCCTTGAAAGCACACATTGCCTTACCTCTGATATCCATTTAAAAAAAAAAAAGTGTGTGTGTGTGTGTGTGTGTGTGTGTGTGTGTGTGTGTGTGCAGTGCATATGTATGCAAGTTCGTGTGTGTGGATGTGGGCAAGCATACTACAGTGTACATGTAGAGGCTTAAGTGTCATTTTTCATCTTCCACCTTGTTTGAGACAAGGTGTCTTTTTTTCTTTCTGATGTGTGTGGGGCTGGCCCATGGTTTTAGAGATTCTTTGTACAAATGCTGGGATTACTGATGTACTATTGCATGAAAGATATTTCTTGAGAGGTACAATACATACATCTACTCACTCCAGATAGGGAGTCCACAGTGGACCAAAGTGCAGATGCCATCAAAGTCCAACTCGGTGAACCAGTGAGTTTTATTGAGGTCACTTACAGGAATATGGGTTACTTATAGGAACAGAAATGACCCAAAGACATTTGTATCACCAAAGCCCACTCCACCACGGTGACAGCTCACCAAACTGGAAACCTGAAGCATACTGCACAGCCTGCAGGTGCTCAACAGGATGGGGAGTATTGTTTCCAGATTGTTCAGTTGGGCTGAGCCCCTTCTAGGCAGTTCTATTTCTTCTAGATAGTACAGCTAGTTCTTGCTTCTTCCAAGTGGCTGGGCTGGTTTCAGAATTGTCTTTGCAGCTTGGCTTTCTGAGAGTGACTCTCAGCATTCTTAATGTTTTTATACTCTTGGGCAAAAAGGGGGCCTAGTGAGTCTGGTCAGTTTCAGGGACTTCCTGAAGCTATTTTGAATTGTTTGCTTCCTGTCTTAATGGGCTTCTCTGCAGAACGAAGTGTTTTAGTCTCTACCCCCCAAAACATTCTGTCTTTTCACCTCCAGGTAAGCTTCACATTCTAGAATATCCTGTGTCTCTTTTTCCCTTTATATCCTATGTCTTAAGAAGTTGCCCCTCAAGCTGGAAGGCCAACTTGGAGGGAACTGCTGCATAGCACCCGTGTCCCACTGTATATGGATTATGGAGATTCAGACAGGTCTGGGGACTTTGCATAGTAAGTGTTTTATCAGTTGAGCTACCTCCCCAGTCCTGACCTTTGATGCTGAGAGTCCAGCTTTCGATGGGATGTCTTTTGTAGATACTGTCTTTTACTCTGACACTTTGGAACACTCTCTGGTTTTTGTATACCAACCATGGTCAGATTGTGATGTGTGTGTAGGTCTGTATTTGTTCTAATCTGAAGGTTGTTTCCTCATTTCTGGAAAAGTCTCAGCTTTACCTTTTGAAACACTTTTTTTTCTGGGGTTCCTTCATGGAGCCCTCATTGAAAGAAAGTTGGAATTTCTCTTTCTAGCTACTCTCATTTATCTTTTTTCCTTTGCTTTGTTTTTGTTTAGTGCTTCTTTTTTCTCATGTTTCCACGTACTCTTGAAACTTAGTTTGTTTATTTTTAAAATGATTTTTTTTATTAAAAATTATGTGTCTGTGGTGGGCATGTGCACATGAGTACAGGTGTCTGTGAAGTTCAGAAGAGGATATTGGATTTCTTAGAGCCATATGTAATAGTGAGCTATTCTACATGAGTGCTGGGAACTGAACTAGGTCCTCTGCAAGAGCAGCCAGTGTTCTTAACTGCCAAGCTATCTCTCCAGTCTTTATGGTTTTCATTTTTATTAGGTTTGTTAAAAAGATTTTTGTGTGTACATGTGTATGTACCTGTTTGTGTATGTGTGTGTTCATATATGTGTAGAGACCAGAAGTTGCTATTAGGTGTCTTCCTCAATTGTTCTTTATGGTTATGTTTTATTTTTATGTGGGTGCTTAGTATTGAGCTCAGGTGCTTATACTTTCATAGCAAGTACTTTACAGACTGAGATATCTCCCCAACCCAGGTTCTATTTTTTTTTTCTTTGCCTGGTGGTTCATAAAAGTAGCTCTAGCTTCTTGGTCATGTTTTACTACTGGGCATAGTGGTGCACACCTTTAATCCCAGCACTCAGGAGGCAGAGGCAGGTTGGTCTCTGTGAATTCCAGGCCATCCTGATCTGAGTTTCTAGTTCCAAGCCACTCAGGACTACATAGTGAGACCCTGTTTTTAAAAAATAAAACAAAGCAAACAAACTCAAAACCCAAAAATAACAATGTCTTTTACTTAGCATATCTGTTTTCTGTTCTGCAGTTGATATCTCTAATGTCTGAAAAACTATTGGTTCTGGCTCTGTCCTTATGCCGGTTATTATTTGTGCAGTCTTGATTTTTTTCATGCACCATACAGTGGTCTGTGATACAAACCTACATTTGTTAGGACTGTGTCTGTGCTTCTTGGAAGACCTGGTTGATTTTTAATGCTCAGGAAGACTGGAAAGTGTCCCTTTCTGGGTCTATTGTATACTGTATATTAAGTTGTTGGGGTGTGAGTGTTTCAGGCTTGCTGACTGCATGGGTTCGTGCCAGGCTTGAAAGTGTGTTCTTTTCTGGTTCTCAGCATGTCCTGTGACTGCATCTGTGTCTGCCTGGCTTTTCTTCTGTCTCTCCACATGAAAGCACTGTAATAGAAGCTCTCAGCTTCTGGAACCTGTCATGGTCTGTACTCACCTCCCACTTTTGACTTGATCATTTCCTACAAGCTCACTGCAATTTTAAAATGAAGTCTTATGACTAAAAAATGTGGGCAGAAGGAAATAGGAGAGGCACTGCAGCTTTTAGGTTCACGTGGCTGTGTGTGCCTGTGTCAGAAGGTTGTACATGGAATTTTGTCTAGCCTTTCCAGTGCTGTCTTGAGACCCAAGGCCTTGGCATGCGAGGTAGTGCTCTGCCACTGAAATTACACCCCAGCTGTTATCTAGCCTTTCTTCTGTGTGTCTATGGTTCTGTGGAAGACAGGCATGTGCATGTCATGGAGCACATGTATGCATGTGAATGTGAGCATGTACGTGCCATGGCACACATATGGAGGTCATGGGATAACTTCAGGTGTTGAGATTCAGCTTCCTCTTTCTGAGACAGGGTCTCTTGTCTGCTGCTTTGTGGTTTCCAGGTTAGTTGGCCTGTGAGGGACTCTAGGGATTCCCTTGTCCTCACTTCCCATTTTGCTGTAGGAGCACTGAGAGATGGTACATCTACCTTTATTCAGGTTCTGGGAATTTGAAACCCAGCTTCTGATGTGTGTGTGTCAAGCACTTTTATCTAGGGAGCCTTCTTTCAAAACCTGTTGTCTGGCCTGTTTTATTGCTTAGCAGTATGAAGGACCTGGGAGTTTCCATAATATATAGCACCTCCAGAAACTAAAGGGCCACAGTTTCTAGCTCCCACTGGACACTTGAATTGGCAGTTGTTCAGAACAGTGTGTTAAATCCTGTTTTACTGGGGTTATTGCCTGGTTGGTTGTTCAGATGATGGGATTGTGATAGAGCGGTTTCTTTCCTGCCTGCCTAGCTGATGTTACATGCCACTTACTGTCTTAGTTACTCTTCTGTTGTGGTAATAAAACACCATGACCAAACAACTTATAAAAGGAGGGGTTTATTTGGGCTTACGGTTCTAGAGGAATAAGAGTTCATCACTGCAGGAAGCATGGAAATAAGCAAGCAGGCATGGTGATTGAGCCTCGTCTGAATCATCATTGAGAGCTCACATCTTAATCCACAAACAGGAAGCAGAGAACACACTAGAATGACATGGAATCATTTGAAACCTTAAAGCCCACACCAGTGACACCCCTTCTTCAGCAAGGCCATGCTTCCTAATCCTTCCCAAAACAGTTTCATCCAGTACTGGGGACCAAGTAAACATACTAGCTAATGAGACATTCTCATTCAAATAAGTATATTCCACTGTCTGGCTTCTCATAGGCCCAAGGCCATATCATAATATAAAATGCATTTAGTCCAACTTCAGAAGTTTCTCAAAGTTTTAGTCTCAACACTGTTTAAAAGTCCAAAGTTCAAAACCTCTTCTGAGAGTCAAAGCAATCTCTTAACTGTAACACCTTATAAAATCAAAAAGGAAATTATATACTTATAATAGCATACAGTGTCACAGAATATATATTACCATTCCAGAATGGAGGAATAAAGAAATGCTGGACCAAAGCAAGACTGAAACCCAGCAGGGCAACTCCAAATCCCGTAGCTCCGTGTCTGATGTCAAAGAGCTCAGATGTTCTTCCTTCCCGCTTTGCTGCCTACAATACACTTTCTCACTCTGGGGCGTCCCATTCCCTTTCTGCAGTTCTTGTTGGCAGGTGTTTCATGGCTATATCATTTCCAGTATCTTGGACCTCCAATGCAGTCCAGGCTTCACTTTCATAGTTTCACAAGGATAGCTTCTCGGGGGCCTCCATGCAGGGATTCTACTGCCACATGCCTAACCTCAGCAGCTCTCTGTAACCACAGAGGAAGATTCCATGATCCCTTTACTGGTGTCTCCTTCGTGGCATGAAAGCTAGCACCACATGGATGATGACTACCAATTTGAGTGAGCCTTGGCCCTTCTAGAATCACACTTGCAGCAGCTTTGATTTGCCATTCCTTTTCAGGAGCCAAACATTCCTTAGCCTTTTTCTTTTACACCCAGAAGCTTATCTGAGTGGAGTCTTGCCCTGAGAATACCCTTCCCTTTATTCCAGTGTGATTCAGGATTTTTCTTAATTTTCTAACCTCTTTCAGCACAAGCATTGGTTCCAACATTAAATTTCCTGGTTGCTCTTTTTCTCTTCAAACTGTGCATTTTTATTTCTTTTTGCCTTGATTGCTCTTTTCTCATTGTAGACCTGCATAAAGTGGTTATATATATGATATTATATAATAAGCATGAGACAGTTGATTATGGCTGCCTTGAAATCTCCTCTACTAAAGAAATTAGCCCATTAACTTTTCAGTTTAGCCTCAGCCAAGTTCTTAGGATGAGAGTAGAAAGCAGCCACATTCTTGCCCAAAATATCACAAGAATGTTCTCTAGCCTTGTTGCTAATGTTGTTCCCCTATGAAACCTCTTGAGCTGGGCTTCCATAATCCTTGTTGCACTCAGCACTGTCTTCCAAGCTCCTACTAGGATAACTCATTAAGGTCTGCTTATGATGTTCAACCATTTTTCTATCCCAAAGTTTTGAAATTTTGCACTTTGAGCCTTCCACATCCTCCAAACCCACATGGCCAAATCTGTCACTGCAAATAGTCCACTCCCTGGTATCAACTTCTGTCTTAGTTACTTTTCTGTTGCTATGATAAAAACACCATGAACAAGGCAACTTACAAAAGGTATTTGGGTCTTATAGGCCAGGAGGATAAGAGTCTGTCACCATCAAGGTTGGGAGCATAGCAGCAGCAGGCAGACAGGCATGGCAAAGGAGCCCCAACTAAGAGTTTACATCTCAACCCACAAACAGGAAGTAGAGAGCACACTGGGAATGGCACAAGTCTTTTGAAACCTCAAAGCCTGCTCCCAGTGACATACTTCCTCCAACAAGGCCACACCTCCTAATCCTTCCCAGATAGTTCTATCAAATGGGACCAGGTATTCAAACATAGGAGCCTGTGAACAATTCCCGTTCAGACCACCATGCATTCCTTGGATAAGAGCTATGAATAGACTTTAGATGGCTTCACTGAACCTCTAGAACACAGTACACGTATAAACTGAGAAGTTGCCTGAATATAAACACAGGCTTGGTACTACAAAGGCTAAAACATTGGTAAATAGGGTTGTGAGGTTTCCATGAGACTCTTCTGCCTGTGGTTCTGTACACAGAAGGTAGTGTCACAATGTTATTTGATAAAGTTTCCCCTGATGTTATGGCCTTCTGCAGATAAAAACCATTAAACATGTCTTCCACATTGTAATTGTTCTACCTGTATGCTATAGTTGGTCATCTGAGATGTAAATATGTCCTTCAGAGTAGGGCATGAATTCAAGGTGAAATACTATGTGATAGCCCAGAATGTCAACACTGTATTCTTTTTCATTTCAGTCTAATGCTGATGTCCCTGTACAATGTGAGCATCAATTCAAAAGCTTGAAATACATCAGTGAGAGTCCTGGATTATCCCTTTGCTGCGATGGCTTTTAATCGTAAGGAGTGTTCAGCTATGTTCCCTATACAGTCATATGCTCTACCTCCACAGCTGGAGAGGTGTTAGTGTATTAGAAATCAGGAAGCCATTATCTTACAGTGTTTACTATTTAAAATGGCTTTGCTTTTTTGTTGGAGTGGCTTCTAGAGATGGAAGAGGAATACTCTTCATGGTGGCAACTTTCAAGCCTTGGTACCCTCAGACATTGGATTCTCAGAGCCTGTCCCTGCTTTGTGACTTCCTACTCTAGAAAGCCAGTTGGCATGTTAGTGGTTCCTAGTTATCTTTCTTTTCACCTGTTAGTTTTAGTTTTAATTGTGACCTTTGAACACAAAGATCATTTTATGAAACAGCACCAACCTGTTCCTTCTCTAAAAAACAGAAATAGTAGATATGTGGTGACATGGAACAAAGAGATCCAGAAGTCTGGGCAAAATGAAATGGAGACACATGAAGTTGCATATGATGTAACTTCAGAGTTGTAAATAAAATAAAAACTTTCCATATTGCTTCCTTTCTTGTTTACCTTTACCACTAATTTAGCCCTAAAATCTTGTCCCAAATTTCTTCATTATCGTAAAGCCTAAAAAGTATACATGTCATTCAAATATTCAAATGACAAAAAAATGGAATTTTGTTTTTCGCATTCAAATTAATGTTTTTGAACTTCAGTTACTTTGATATGAATGTATTTTTTTCTAACATTCTATTGAAATCCAAATAATTGTATATATCTTAAAATGAAAACTTGATCATTGAGTATAAATATCTACCTTACCATAGTCAAGGTAACAAAAGCATCATCCTACAAGCACGTTCCCCTCTCTCCCACATGCCCCTCAACTTTCCAGAGAGTTTCTTTTCTACATTGTAGTTTAGTTTCTATTTTTTTTTCTCGAGACAGGATTTCTCTCTGTAATAGCCCTGACTGTCCAGGAACTCACTTCATAGACCAGGCTGGCCTTTGAACTCACAGAGATCCACTTGCCTCTGCCTCCCGAGTGCTGGGATAAAGAAACGTGCACACCACACCCAGTTTAGTTTCTATTTTCTATAGTGATTTATGTATCTTACTAGTTCACTGCTTCCTGTTACACACTGTTCAGTTACTTAGATGAACCTTTTGGGTTGTTTATTCAGCTTTGTCATGTTACAGACATAGATGCTGGAGTCTTCTTTGTGCAGGAGATGTGCTGGCATTCTTTTGGTGGATCCTAGGCACAGAATGGCTGGGTCAGATGGAAGAGGCATATTCATGTTTTAAAACTGTCAACTGCTCTGCCATTCACATCCCCACCAGAGGTATAGTATCAGCTCTTGTCTCACAGTTCTTGGCTGCTCATACTGTTTAGGTTTAGATATTCCAATAGGGATGTCTTGGTACCTCATTGTTTCATTATTACTAACAGTGTTTGAATGAAACAAAGAAAATAAAATGGAGGGAGGCTGGAGAGATGCTCAGAGCACTGACTGCTTGCTCTTCAAAGGTCCTGAGTTCAATTCCTAGCAACCACATGGTGGGTTCACAACCATCTATAATGAGGTCTGGTACCCTTTTCTGGCCTGCAAGGATACATGCAGGCAGGCTACTGTATAAATAATAAATAAATAAATCTTTAAAAAAAAAAATAAAAAGGAGGACATAACTGCTCCAGGTATGTAGAGGCAAAGATTTATTGTAGGTAAGAGGAAGAGCATCGCCAGAGCAGAGACATCTGGGAGAGCCCAGAATGAACATGACCTTGAGCTGGGCCATGTGAGGAGATGCGGGAAGGGAGAGCCAGGAGACCAAGAGACCAAAGGCCAAAAGAATGAAAAAAAGAAAAAGGCTAGCGCAGCCAAAATGGCTGGATTGTATAGGGAAGAGCAGCTGAGGGTAAGGGTAGGGTAGAGTGCAGGCATATCAGCCAGGACCCTGTAATAGGTAGGGACTGAGGATGCCGGGAAACCTGGTGGCCAGGGTCTACTTTGATATTTAAATAGAAACCTCAGCCATTTGTTCCAGGTTTAAGGCCTAATAGTACTGAAACATCTTTCTCATGTGCTTCGAATCAATCTTGATGGTGTTGTCATCTTAAGAATCATAAATCCTCAAGGGCTGGAGATGGCTCAGCGGTTAAGAGCACTGGCTGCTTTTCCAAGAGACCTGGATTCAGTTCCCAGCATCCACAATGGCAGCTCACATCTGTCTGTAGTTCCATTTTCTGGGATCCAACATCCTCACACAGACATGCAGCCAGGCAAAATACCAGTGTTTGTAAAATAAAAATAAATAAATCATTAAAAATTATTTTTAAAAAGAAGCATAAATCCTCTAACTAGATTCTTTTTTTTTCCAAGTTGTTTTGGCTTTTTCTAAGGACATTACCATGAATTTGAGAATAAATGTGTCACTTAATACTAAAAAGAAAACCCTTTTAGAAATTTTATTGGAGTCTGTGAATCAGTAGTTTTATTTAGGGGAGATTTGACTTATTAGCAATATTAAACCTTCTAAGCCAGTAGCCCGGATGTGTAGGAATTCTCCTGTATCTGTATGTCCTAGGGACAGGGTAAACTGACCTTCCTTGGCTTCTGCTATCATTTGAGGATGTGTGTAGAGTGAACATCCTTACAGTAGGTTAGAGTATTCTTTCCCTCCAGAGCAGAATGTGTTTGGCACCTTTGTAATGAAGATATTACCTCCAGGCACAGGCCAGGCATGCTACTATCCATGTGAAGAGATGTGGATCTCTGAGCCTGGGGTCCCTGTACTGAGATGCAGTCTATGTCATGTGCATAGTCTGTAGCATGGATCGTGAACCAGCACAAACGTGGTTAAACTGACTGTAGCTATGACTTAAGAAGTTTTGTCTCAGACAGCAGTGTATTGTCTGTCAGCATCCTTCAAAATGTAGCATATAGCTGTCAAACCTACAAGTAGGGTCAAACCCTATGCTTCCACAGCTTAAGGACTAGTTAGGGAGCTTTAGATCCACATGCCCCAGGCCTGGATACTCAAACTAAACAGCTTTTTTTCTGTTGAGAATACATCATGAAACCAGTGATTCTTGGCCTTAGTAATCTGTGTGCAGGTCCACAGTACTAAGCCTATAGGGCTAGGGAGATGGTTAGGGAGAAGAGAATTGAAGAGGAAGTCCCAACTGAGCAGCAGCTGCTGCTGCTCTACACAGACCACATATGTACTGATTTATTGTTGTCAGTCTCCTGTAAGGCAAGGCAATTACTGCCTGCTTCTCAGGTGAGGAGGCCAAGTGCCTGCTGAGGTTGGCAGCTGTGTGCAGTGGAGCTGGGTTTGAACCCTGATTGCCTGCTGCATAGCCCTGTTTGCCTGCTGCATGGCCCTGTCCCTTACCCTAGCTGCTCTGCAGGTACTAGTCCGTTCTGGAGATGGCCTGCTTTATAGCCATTGGAACTGGCTTTGCTTTGGTTTTGCAGAGACGTTTGCTCTCAATCAGTTATGCCTGGCTCTGTTTTAATCCAGTTTGCACCAGTGAACCCTCCAGCAGCCTCTTGTGATTGTTTTGCTTGTTCATGAAAGAAGTATGAAGCTAAGTGTTCTCTGATGCCCTAGCTGTGCTAATCCAGAGTGTTGTGGGGTGAGTGAGAATCTCAGCACTTCAGCTGAGTTTATGCTTCTCTCTTGGTGTTCTCTGATGCCGGTAGACTTCCTGCCTTGACTTTGGTCATGGACAAAATGGGTGGTTCCCAAGGTATCTTAATGTACCACTTTGCTACTGGGCTTCCCAGGATTTCTTGTCCTTGAAGACAGTTCCTGTTCTTTGAACATAGCAAGCACACCCAGATCCTGGGATCTATTGCAAGCTCATCTCACTTGATAGCTTTCAAACAAAACATGCTGGACTCAATCCCAGATACTTAACCTTCTGATTATGTGTGTTCTATTCTATGCTCACTTTAATTTTAAATGCTTATTAATTTAATGTGTGTTGTAGTTTGTTTTGTTGCTGCCAGTGCTGCAACTGGGCTGCAGGTGTACTCAGCAAGTCTGCTGCTGAGCTTCTTCCCCCAGCCCTGCCCTGAAGTTTAGAAAGCTGAGAAATGTATTATCATGAAGTAGGAAACAGGAACACACTGGCTGCCTGGAAACGCAACTGCTTGGTATGGTGAGTGTGCTGTTGCTCTCAGGGCCTGACCCTGTGACTTTGGCCTGGAAAGAATTTGAAGACTGGCTGCCTATACTCTTTTGCCATTAAGTAGATCCAATTTGTGAAAAATGTACTCATTTTGAGATTCTAATAATTTTGAAAGGTCTGAAGCAAAGAGCTTGCTAAACTCAGAAATCAGTTCCTGCAATTATCATATAATCCCATTACGGCGCTTGACGAGTTAAAAGAACAGCTTTAGACTCACCACGCAATGTGAATTGAAGCTTTTGTACTGGTAATGGTCTAATCTGCTAGAACTTCACTGCTCTGATCTGTGCGTGGGTCCGCCTCAGCGTCTTTCCCCAATACAGCAGGTGGCGGCTCCCCCCCCATGTCTCATCTAATGCCTGTGGAAACTGGTTTCCTTTTACTTTGCTTGACTTAGGCAAGTTACTCCTGAGGTGTCAGACCCTCTGCTTCAAGAACAGTTGTTGCTGTGCTTATCTCTGGAAGCTCATCTCGTTCCCTCTAACCTTTGCTGGATTTCGTTTCTGTTCATTTGTTCACCTACGTGCTGTCTTTTTCCCAGGCTGGGTCCAGATTCTTCACATTCCTCTTAAACCGCAGAACTGCACAGAACCTAGCAAATAGCTGATGAGGACAATGTGTGTTGGGTGGTGACCGCGTGTTATGTAACTGCTAATGCGGACTAGTGTTAGAGTCCCACTTGCAGCTGTGCTGCTGCACTCCCTGCCCCAGCGTACAGTGGCCTTCACACATGGGCACATGGCCTTCACACCCCGTCTCACGGCTACTTCTCTGAGTGATCTGAAGCATGGCAAGCTTTACAGACCGCGTCTTTAGCTCAGACCTTCCTTCCTCCAGAGCTCCAGTCTCAGAGTCAGCTGTTTGATGAATCCACATGCACATCGAATGGACATTCACATCCAGTGTTCACACCAGACTCCCAGTCTTGTCCACACCAGCTCTACCCACAGTCTTCCCAGTCCCACCGAATTGCAACTTTCCTTCTCAACTTATCAGGCTGTCTAAAACTTCCCAAAACTCTTGATTTCTTTCTAATCTGTCCACACCAAGATCTAGTTTGTTTGGAGTCCTAATGACTGTGCTTTCAAATTGTACCTGGGATTAGAGTAATAGCTACCACTTCCTCCCTGTTCTGAGCCACCATCATCTCATGTTGAGAACCTTCTATAGTCTCCTTGTGGCCATCTTCCAGTGCGTGAGTTGGGAGCCAGAATAGGAGGGAACAGACCACGACCAGCTTTCTTCATGAACCAAGAGCTGAAAGAGAAAAAAGATTGTTAAAAATGCTCCTTTGGACTGGGTGGTCGGCACGGCAAGCGCCTTTAATCCTTAAAGCACTTGGGAGCAGACCAGGGAGATCTCGTGAGTTCGAGGCCAGCCTGGGCTACCAAGTGAGTTTCAGGAAAGCGCAAAGCTACACAGAGAAACCCTGTCTCAAAAAAAAAAAAAAAAAATTTAGAAAAATCTCTTTGAACTAGAACAATGAATGTATCTAAAGAACAAAACTAGAGTAGGACAGATATTAACTGAGAACTACTGTTTTGTGGCCTAATTTAGCTTCCAGCTTGTGATCCATCTGCTCAGTTTACTGTGTGCTGGAATTAGAGGTGTAAGTGTCAGTATACCTGAACTTCTTACTCCAATTTGACCTTCAGATTTTGTGGCTCAGGGCTTAGAGGACAGGAGATAAAGCCTAAGTCCAATTCTAGATAATAGCCTGGTAGATAACTCCCAAAGGTCCTTACTAGAGATGCTCCCCAACTCTGGTCTCAGGAAAACACATTTCTTTGACCTTTGAGTACAGTAGGGGAAGTCTCTTTCAAGAATGAATAGCCAGGCTATATTGGGTGAAGCTTGTTTCTTAACTACCTGGCTAGATCCTGTAGTAGTAATCTGCCTGTCAATTAGACTACGTCACTGTATCCTCACATTTAGTTAGACATGCTCACATAAGATGTTGTGAGATGAGATTAGCTTTGAATCAGTAGACTCGAGTAAAGCAGAGGGCCTTGACTGGTGCAGTGAGCTTGCCCAATCAGAGGGGCCTGTGTAGGACACAGAGGCTTGCTGCTTGAGCTGAGTTGTGGCCCTTTCTTGCCTCACCAGAAATGCTTGCACTAGGTTGTATCTGATGGCTTCTAGACTGAAACTGTGTGTTGTTTCTCCCAGTCTCCATTTCCTGCCTGTGGTTTTGGTACTTGCAGTCTTCATTACTGTATGCCAATCTTTAGAGTTGATTGTGTTATCTCACTGTCTATCTGCCAGTCTGTTCATTCATCCACCTTCACATCTTTTTGGCTGCATTTCTCAGAAGAACCACTTAGAAAAAGTTTCTGAGAAACTTTGACTTCAGCTAAGGTCTTAATGAATTCTTACAAATAGCATTCCAGGATTAAAAAAATATTCTTTATTTTTGAGATTATAATATAATTACATCATTTCCCTCTCCTTTCCTTCATCTAACCCCTCACATGTATCCTCCTTGCTCTCTTTCAAATTCATGGCCTCCTTTTCATTAATTGTTGTTATATACATGTATGTGTATACATATATATTCCAAAATACACACATACAACCTACTCAGTGTGTAAAATGTTAAGTTGTTTTCAGGACTGACCATTTGTGCTGGATAATTAGCAGTTGGTGTGCTCTCCTGAAGGACGTTTTCCCACTCTTAGCAGTCCTTGCTGCCTTTAGTTCTTTGGTAGTGTGAATATTCCTTGGTTTTCCCTAATCCACTTGGCATGTCTGTTGTTTGTCCTTATTCAGCTCATTTTTAGGCAATCATGTTGGTGGACTTGATGGGTGTAGCTTCTGACATTCCTAGGAGACATAATCTCACAGCAAACTCCCTTTTCTTCTGCCTTTTAGAGTCTTTAACACCCTCTTCTGACATCTGCAGCACACACATGTATGCAGACATGCATAAGATAAAAATAATTCTTAAAAAAAAAAAAAACTACCACTAAATACATTAACCTTTGAAGCAGGTGGATAAAAGGTAAAAACCTTAAAAGAAATATCATGGACTGATAGTTGTCTCTCAGAGTAATAATGTGATCTCTTATTTGGAGAAAAAATAACTGCCAACCATGATCTGTATATCTGTATTCATTCATTCATTCTCCTCTCTCTCTCTCTCTCTCTCTTCTCTCTCTCTCTCTCTCTCTCTCTCTCTCGTATTACCCTTCTCATTTTCACAGAATGCCTGATGTAAATGACTTAAAGTGAAGGAAGATTTATCTAGCTCCTGCTTTCAGAGTTTTTAGTTCTTCCTGACAGGGAGGGTGGCAGAGTAGCTTCCACTAATGGCATACAGAAAGCAGGAGAAAAAGGACCAGGGTTTGGGCATGTCTGTCAAAGGCATGCCCACAGTGATCCACTTGCTCCAGCTAGGCCCTAATTCTTAAAAATTCTTGCCTCCCCCCTACCCCCAGCCCAATGAAAAACCACCAGCTGGGAACACATAAGCCTGTAGGGGATTCAGATCATAACATCCATCAAATATCTTTCAAGAACATTCTAGACAAAAGAAAACCCCCAGCCTGTTAGCCATAAGCCATTGGTAGCAATGGACAGTTCTACGGGATGTGCTTTGGATGTATGTGGTCTTGATATAAGATGCACAGGACAGTGATCAGAGACAGTGGCAAATGAGATGCTTGAATGATAGCACATAGTCTTAAGAAAAACTATAAGAAGTGTCAGAAATGGCTCCAGTGATGAGCGATATTTTAGTACTCCATGGCAGTAACTGACAGATCAAAATTATCAAAAACTCAGCAAGGATGTGAATAATTTGCCTGCTGAAAGCATAGAACACTGTGTCCAGTTAGAGAATATCTGTGTGCTTCCTGCATACATGGTCATCCACCAGAATTGGCCAGTTTATGGGCTGCATGTCAGGAACATTCCACAGATGTTAGACAGCCAGAATCATATGGAGTGTCTTTTTAGGGTGGAGCAGAATGAAGCTGGAAGTCCAGTAAAATGCCTCAGGCAGACACAAAGTAAGAGAGGTAGTCATAATAGAAGCCAGATGTTTGGGATTAAATGATAAAAATATTACATCAAAATGGATGAGTTGCATTTAAATTCTCTCTCTCTCTCTCTCTCTCTCTCTGTGTCTCTCTCTCTCTGTCTCTCTCTCTCTCTCTATGTATGTATGTATGTATGTATGAATGTATATCTGGTGTGTGTGCGTACATACAACAACATGTCAGAGAACAACCCTCAGGAATCAGTTTTTTTTCCTTCCACTGTGGGGTCTGGGGATGGAACTCAGGTTTTCAGCTCTATTTTGCAAGCACCTTTACCGTGCTATCCTGTGAGATGCATTTAAATCAGTACTTAGTGGAAGGATTAAATGCTTATATCAGAAAGGAAGAAAATGAAAAATTAGTGAACTAAACTTCTGCTGTAAGAACTTAAGAAATTAAGTGATGGTAAGGTGATTCGTGGGCAAAGGTGCTTGCCACCAAAGCTTAAGGACCCACATGGTGAAAGAAAACCATCCCTTGCAAATTGTTCTCTGATCTCCACAGACATGTTGTAGCATGTGCCTTTCCAATGAATAATGAGTGTAATAATTTGAAAAAGAACTTAAAGCCGAAAGAAGCACAAGGAGAAAAGTAGAAACAGAAAGGAGATGGTGTTTCCAGTGGGCCCAACAGCAGATCTGAAAGGAGTAGAGAGAATCAATGAGTATCCAGTCTAAAGGACAGAGAATTGACCCAAACTGAGGCCCATGAGACATGGTCATACCACACCACAAAGGAAAAGGAAAAAGAGTTGGGTGGAGAAAATACTGCTGGAGAGACGACTCAGCAAAAGAGCACTGCTGCTCCTTCGGAGGACCCACCTTCAATTCCCAGCACTCATATGGTGGGTCATAACCAGAGCCTCAGTTCCAGAGGCACTCACACCCTGTGATGATTAATATTATCAACTTGACAGGTTCTAGAATGATCTAAAAGACAAAACTCTGGCTGTCTCTGAGGGAATTTTAGACTGGGTTAACGGAGGGGCTCTGACTGAATGAAAAGGGGGAAGTGGAGTAGAGCACCAATACCACATCTCTAGTCTTCTAACTCTGGAGGTGACATGTCCAGCAGCCTAATCTTCCCTGCGGAGAACTCTGTCCTCACAAACAGCGAGGCAGAGTAAGTCCTTCCTCCTCACTGCTCCTGTCATGGATTCAACCACAGCAAGAAAAGTTATCAGTAGAACCTGTAGCAATCTTTTCTTCTTATTAAAACTATGTTATGTATGATGCATGTATGTGTGCTTGTGAGGGGGTAAGGTGAGTGTCACAGCGCATGTGGAGGTCAGAGGACAACTGAAGGAATCAGTTCTCCCCTTCTACCTTTCTCTGGGTTACAAGATCAAACTCAGGTCCCAATTGCATTGCCCCTCCCCTAGCTCTCTTAATGATCTTGATAATGAGAGGCTGCCTGTAGTCTTGTTCACTGCCAGAAATGGTTGTAGAGCAAGGAGCTAAATACCAGTGTAGCACAAATCTTAAAAGTTCTTATTAATAAAAAAATCAAACCTGAAGCCAGGTATTGGGTGAAGCTGGAAATCAGAGAAGCAGAGCAAGCCACAGCTTCCTCAACTCGCCAATTCCTCAGGTGATCTTGTTTCCTCAGACTGGGTGCCTCTCAGCTGAATTGTGCTGCTCAAAAGCCTAAAAGCTTTACCAGGCTAGTTCCTGGTCCTCACACTTTATATACCTTTCTGCTTTCTGCCATCGCTTCTGGATTAAAGGTTCACTTCCTGGATTAAAGGCGTGAGTCACCATGCCTGTTCCAGTGTGGCTTTAAACTCACAGAGATCCGGATGGATCTCTGCCTTCTAAGTGATAGGATTAAAGGCATGTGTGCCACCATTTTCTAGCCTCTATATCTAGTGGCTGTTCTGTTCTCTGATCCCAGATAAATTTTATTAGAGTACACAATATTTTGGGGGGAACACAATATCACCACATACCAGCTTGGCCTTTGAGATTATCAAGGCAGCTAGCAACTGTGCTACCACCTCCATCTGAAAAGTCCTGAGGAAATCAGACCACGCCATCACATCAAGGTTGTGTGAGAGAAAAGCATGTGGAGTTAGAGGCAGAGGAGCTCAATAGTATGGATTGTTTTCCTCGGCACACGCTGTCACGTGGCCCTCAATTACCCTTCCTTCACAGTCTTCCCCTAACATAAGTGCCTCCTTCCCAGTCTTTCTATGCTTCCTGCTCCCTACTGTCAGCCATGTCCCCATATCAGGGTTCCATCATTGTTATCAAACAAATGAACTTCTCAGTTTTGGGAGGTTATATCAGCGCCCACTTGATTGGAGTTTTGGGTAGCCAGGTTCTGTTTTCTGAGGCCTGTTCTCATGTGCATTGTCCAGACTTCACACTGATAAGGCAGCACTGCTCACAGATTGTTGGGGGGAGGCTTCTGCTCCTGTGGAGCACTCCAGTCCCCAGGAGCCACAGCTCCACCATGCACTCTACCCTGTCAACAGCCTCAGGGTAGAGCATGGAAGAGAGCACTCAAGCATGTTTGAGTACAAGAGACTTGTGGCCTGTGAGAGCTTGTGGTCTTCTAGGTCACCATTTGCATCTGGCAGTCCCTGGAGGAGCCTTGATCTGCAAATGAGGCTGATGCTGTGAATAATTTATTACACCCCGACTAATCAGCATATGTTGAATGTGTTTATCATAATATGCTCTATTAGCATACCACGGCAGATATTAGAGATATGTATATTTCTTAACTTTAGCAGAATTTAGGTACACCATTTATTTGTTTTTGGCTTTTTTTGCATATACTCTAATTAAATTGGCATCTTTAATTTCCAAATGTTTGGAGGTTTTTCTGCTAGCTTTCTGTTACTGATTTCTAATATAAGGCCACTGTGCAGTGAGAACATGATTCTAGTCCTCCTAAATTTGTGCCAGAGAACATGATTCTAATCCTTCTAAATTGTTCAAGACTTGTTTTGTAGTTCAAAGTCTGGTCCATTCTGTAACTGTCCTGAGTACACTGGATGGAGAAGGGTATGTTTCTGGTGTTGTTGGGTGGATGGTTTGTATATATTAATGCTTTCTTGTTAGTTGATGATGCTCTAGATTGTTTTTGTATGTCTTGGCGGTTTTCTATCCACTTGCTCTACTGATGATTGAGAGAGGAATGTTGAAGTCATTGACCATTATTCTGTGCTGTTATTTCTTTGCCCTGTTCCTTGAAGCTTGTCTGCTAAAATCCCGTCTCTCTATTGTTGTGTCTCTTGATGAGCTGACCTGCTACCATATCTGAATGCCTTTTCTTGTCCCTAGTAGTAACTCTTGCTCTGAAGACTGCTTTTGATATCAGGCTTATTGCTGGATATCATACCTGCTTTCCATCTCTGTACTTCTAGCATACCACGTGTCTTACTTTTCTATTGCTATGACAAAACCCACGACTAAGGCATCCTTAAAAGAAGCATTTAATTTGAGGACTCATAGTTCTGGGGACTTAGAGTTATGATATCATGACAGGGAGCATGGAAGCAGGCAGGCAGGCATGGCACTGGAGCTTGGCTAAGAGCTTACATCCTGATCTGTAGTCCTTCCCAAACAATTCCACCAACTGATGGACTATTCAAATACATGAGCCTATGGAACCATTCTCATTTCAGATCATCACACTAAGTCTGTTAAAAGTGTCCCCATTTTGTAGTTGGGACTTGAATATTTATTTATTTGGTACTGGGTTGAAACCAGGGCCTTATATGTGTTAGGCAAACATTGTGCCACTCACTGTACATCCCCAAGCCTTTTTTTTTTTTTTTTTTTGAGACAGGGTTCTTTGTGTAGCCTTGGCTCACAGAAATCCACCTGCCTCTGCCCCCTGAGTGCTGTAGATGGACTTTTCTTTCCTGCCTACTAGTTCCCAAATAACTAACATGGAGACCCAATTTTAAATGCTCAGACAATAGCTCAGGCTTCTTACTAACTAGCTCTTACAATTTAAATTAACCCATTTATATTCATCTACATTCTGCCACATGGCATTACCTCTCTTTCATCTTGCACCTCCTGCTTCCTCTTCATGTCTCACTGGCGACTTCTCTGACTCTGACCTTCTTCTCAGTGTCCTTAGTCTGGTTTTCCTGCCTAACCTATCCTGTCCAGCTATTGGCCAGTCAGCTTCTTTATTAAGCCAATCGCAGTATAATTAACACAATGTACAGAAGAATTATTCCATAGAATTTCCCCCTCTTTGTCTAAATAAATAAAATAAATAAAAAGGAAGGTTTTAACTTTAACATAGTAAAATTATATACAGCAAGAAATAGTTATCAAGTAAGAATTACAGTTATATTATCTAGTCCATTGCAATTGGCAAAAATCAGAAAAAATTCTATTATCTGTCTTTGTGAGTTTAAAGTTTCATATCTAATGTTACCTTTTTATCATAACTAAGGAAAATTTAAGTCTAATTATTCAGTCTTTAACTCCATCAAAGACCCCAGAAGGGTGAAATGTTAACAACAGGGACATCTGGTTGCCTGGACAGTCACCCTAGTTCTTGTAACATTGGGCATTTAACTTTGGCCCACAGGCCTGGTATATCTGACAATATTTCTGAGAAGCAGGGAATTTTAAAGGACTGTCCTACATTGTCTTGGAAAAGTTTGGCAGTCGCTTTCTTTTGTGTCCTGCTGGTCCAGTTTGGACAGTATATAGTCAACAGTTGAGGCAAGGGAAGTTTCTTTGCCCAGATGGGTAACTTTTACCATAAAGAAAGCAACCTCCATACAGAGGTTCTTCAATTCTTTTGAAGTAAATGGGTGTTGTCAGAAGCAGATGTGTCTCACTGTCATGAAAAGCCTTAGGTTATTAAACATATTAAATGCCATATTCTGTAGGTCTTCAAAGTGTTTGAAGATCATCTCTTTATCTATCTAAATATATCTGTGTATGGCCTTGAAAACATACTAACATGACTGTTTGTCTATTTTAGATGACTAATTAATCTGCATTTTTAAATTATATGTTACATTTTAAAATAAAGCTGCATAAACACGATACCCCAAACAGGGTAGAAACATACATATAGTATAACAAAAATAACTTTAAATTATTGGTATCAATAACCCAAACTTTCATTACCAGTGAAAAATATTTTGAGATTAATAATTGTTTTTTGGAATTAAGGTAGATTCAATAATCTACCCCTTTTTCATATCATTTCTATATTATATTCCCCTTTTTCTCTTAGAAAGAGATCTTGAATTTAACTCTTTTGTTAGCTTTTTTTTCTGACTATGACTAATAACAATTTATAATCAATCCCTTTAAATGATAACAAATATCCATAACCCATCTTTTGGAATATGGGTGTTGTTTTCTCTAGACTGCTTCTTGTTGTCTGGGGGCACTAGAATCTTAGGGGGAACCTTGAGAAAATTTAGGATAATGGCTAAGTCTTGGTTGGAATAGTCTGTGAGCTGGATCATCTCAGCCAACAGCCTTGAAACTGTTCTGGATACACAAACTGTAACAGAGGCGTTCTGAGATGTTGGATCACCTGGACAATCCATTTTCATTGGCGTCTGATCCCTTGTTCTGAAAGTACATAAACTTTTTTTTTAAAAAAAGATTTATTTATTTATTATGTATACAGAAGAGGGCACCAGATCTCATTACAGATGGTTGTGAGCCAACATGTGGTTGCTGGAATTGAACTCAGGACCTCTGGAAGAGCAGTCAGTGCTCTTAACCTCTGAGCCATCTCTCCAGCCCAAAGTACATAAACTTTTAACAAGTAACATGCATGTCTGTATTTTTTTTATTTTTTTATTTTTTGGTTTTTTCGAGACAGGGTTTCTCTGTGTAGCTTTGCGCCTTTCCTGGAACTCACTTGTAGTCCAGGCTGGCCTCGAACTCACAGAGATCCTCCTGCTCTGCCTCTCGAGTGTTGGGATTAAAGGCGTGCGCCACCACCGCCCGGCTGCATGTCTGTATTAATACAAGATAGACTGTGTGTTATACACAAATTAGCCAAGGATGTTTTTTTTGTTTTTATGTTTGAGCAGGTAAAATATACATTACATGTTTTGTAGTTTTTCTAGTTTTATTTCTTTTATGTTTGTAGTCAGGATTTTCAGAGGGTCTTTATCATACATGATCCATATCAACCTGGAATGAATCCACAGCCTCTCATTTCCTGTGGAAATAAAAGCATAACCTCTTCTCCAAAGTAACATATGTTGGTGGAAATTTTTCTCCTGCCTGCTTGTTGCAGCAGTTGCTTCTTAAATAAGTGACTTTGAGGCTAATATTACTTATAATGTTCAGATGGTAGCTCAGGCTATTACGAACTAGCTCTTACATTTAAATTAACCCATAATTCTTATTTATGTTTAGCCATGTGACTTGGTACCTTTTCTCAATATGCATTCTCATCTTGTTTCCTCTGTGTCTGGCTGGTGGCTCCTGACTCTGCCCCTTCCTCTTCCCAGAATTCTCCTAGTCTGCTCACCCCACCTGTACTTCCTGCCTGGCTACCTGGCTACCGATCAATCAGCATTTTATTAAACAATTTGAGTGGCAAATCTTTACAGTGTACGAGAGCATTATCCCATGGCATCCATGTGCTGGCATAACTGGATATCAACGTGCAGAAAGGCTGCAAATAGATCCATATCTGTCACCCATGCACAAAACTCAAGTCAAGTGGATCAAAGACCTCAACATAAATTCAGTTACTAACTAAACTTGATAAAGGAGAAAGTAGGAATTAGTCTTGAACACATTGGCACTGAGATCACTTCCTAAATATAACACCAGTAGCACAGACACTGAGAGAAACATCAATGGGACCTCTTGAAACGGACAAGCTTTTGTAGAGCAAAGGACACACAAAACGACAGCCTACAGAATTGAAATTATTTTTAAAATATATAGGTTAGTTTAATCTAGCAGCTTTCATAATCTAATGTCTTTTAGCAGCCAAAAAAAATTAAAGAAAAGCACAATAACATACAGGATCCAGACTCTCTGTGATTTCACATTTTTATGTGGTTTTTTCTTTGTATATTACTTTACATCCTTTTTTAAAGACTTTAATTTTATTAGTTTCAATGAGAGCAATACATATTTATAGTATACAAAGATTGCTCCATAGCAGAGTGCTGGATTAAAGGCATGCACCACCACTGCCCAGCTCCCCAAATCTTTAAAACATTTAATAATTAGAATCAGGATCTTACTAAGTTGTCTAGTTGGCCTTGAACTTGTGATCTTCCTGCCTCTGCCTTCTAAATATCTGAGATACAGGCTTGTTTCAGTAGGCCTGGCTTATTTTCCACTTACCCTGTTTTTTGTCCTTACTCCATTGAATTCCTGTTCTCTTCTGGATTAATTTAGTAGTAGTTAGTAGTAGTAATTTTTTGTCTTTCCATTATTGGCTTATTGCTTTAGTTTTTTTCTGTTTTGGTGGGTTAGGAAATAAAGTCGGTCTGTTTAATGTATTCTAGCACGTTCTGATGCTGTTACACCCATAGGATATCAGGAAACTAACAGATGTGGACTTCTAGCCTTCTGCTGCTGTTATTCTCCAGTCTTAGTTTCGTTTCCTTTTGCTGTGACACAGTACTCTGACAAAACCAGCTTAGAGGAAAAGGTTTATTTCTTTCTACAGTTAAAGCAGTCCTTATGGCGTGAAGTCAAAGCATCAGAAGCTTGAAGTGGCTCCTCTCATTACGTCCACTGTCAAGAAGCAGGCAGCAGCGAAGCTTGCCTGTTCGCTCAAATGCCTTCCCTATCTTATAAGGTCCAGACCAGAAGGAGCACAGTAGCCAGGAAGTATGTTAAAAAGCCTTCCCACAAATCCTGCTGGTGCCTGACACCCTCTCCCAGCATGATCCATCAGGCTGTATGAAGAAAGAAAACTGAGAGGAACTTCTCCTTTTTCCTACTAGGAAGCCAACTCAGCGAACAGGAACACTGCTTTCCCTGCTCTGCCCACCCAGGAGGCACCATTCTTGTCCTGGTCCCTCTGCCTGAGCTGGTGTATTTCTCTGTGCCAGGCTGAATTCATTAGTGAAACCTATATCTATTGTGAAATGTGAAAATTACATGCTGCTGCCACTTTAATAGATGGCATACCATCCCGAGAGCTCTGTTCCATGGCATTTCTGCCCACTTTAATGTGCCTTGCATGTGTTGGAGTGGGACTCAGGCTCTGCACGTGCATCAGAGAGGAGCACCTGCCACGCCAGTGTGTTTGGAAGAGCAGCCTAGTCTCTCTGCCTAGTTGGCTAAGCAGCCTGTCTTCCACTGCCTTCCGTGTGATCTGCTAACTGCAGTATCACTGAAAAGTAGGATTTGTGGGAAGGAAATGAGGAATCTGTTGCTAGAGTGTGATTTAGAGGCAGACAGCACTGCTTGTAGAGTAAGTCGGGAGGCTACATTCCATCATAAATGGTTTTAATTACTCTAACGTGTGAAGAATAGTGTTGTTGGAATTTGGAAAGAAAACATTAAAAATATAAAGTAGCTGGTGGTATGGTTTTACAGCATGTCTCCTAAGTGTCTAAGTGATTTGCTTTATCTTCCCAGACTGTCACAGTCCTTGAAACCACTCACTGGAACCTTTCCACATTCCCTTGTTTAATATTTCCTGGGAATTTCATTGTTGTGTGGCTGATCTGTCATTGGTTGATACCTGTGCTGCTACCTTTCCTGGCTTGGTGAGAGAGCTAGCATTCTGGGTCATGTTTCCTTGGTTTCCACAGAATACAGTGCTAGAGAGTCTCCATTGCTTTACTAGCACTGTGGTGAGTCTTGCTGTGGGTGGCTCTTGGCAGGGTAGCACTCAGAGGGCCAGCCCCAACTATTACTGCAGTATTCTAAGTGAGCAAAACTGAGCTTTCTCTCAGGAATTCATATCCTGAGGTTTGACAGTAGACAAACCGAAAATGTTTATTATACAGTGACAAGAAAACAAATGGAAGTGGACTAGAGAATGAACATGAAGCTGCTCATCTTGGTGTTTGAGTGAACAAAACCATGCAGAAAGCTATGAGCCAAGAATAGGATGATGGTGGACATAGAAGGACCTGAGCAGCAGTGGGCATCTTAGGAGTGACTGTAGGCCAGTGTAGCTACAGAGAGTAGTGTCAGGAGGGTGCCCAGGGACTGATGGACCAACTTGCCTGTGAAGACTCAGGCAATACTCTGAACAGAGGAGGCCTTGGCTAGAGCTGGTTCTGACTCCTGCGAGGGAACTAAGAGGAGTCACAGGGACCTTGTAAGGAGAGTGGGCCAGTTGACCTAGAGCTTGGGGAGTGGTCCAGAAGAACGAAGGGAGTTCAGTTGGATGGTACTTGGGTTTTAGTCTGCATGCTTGGGCCAGCGGTAATGGTAATGCTGTTATAAGGAGCAGGAAAGAACCAGGGAGTTTAGATTGCTTCATTTAAGTCCAAGACATCTGCTAGCTGTTCCCAGCTGGGTGTATAAACTGAAAGGCGGGAATCTACTGGGCTCCAGAAGATATAACCTTGGGAATCACTGTTATACAGAAAGGACTTATAGCTAGGCAGAAAATCATATGGCAGAGGGGCTAGCAGAAGACTGGAGACAGAGCCTGGAGCCTCCTAGCATCCTCAGTATGGTTTCTTCTCTCATCAGTTCTCAGCTGAGACAGGGGTAAGGTTTTTGTTATTGCTTGAATACAAATTGTTCCCACAATAATTTTCCTGCAAATTTCATTTTTCTTTTTGGATAAATAAAATTCCATTGTATATGTATACCATATTTTAACCTTTATTTTTCTTTAACCGTTTTAATTGCATTTATTTATTAACGCACATGTTTACATGTACACATGGACATGGTGCATATGAGGAGGCTAGAGGACAATTTATGTGAGTTGTTTCTTGTAGCTAGAGTTTTCCTGCCTTGCCCACAGTTAGGACAAATCTCTGTCACCCACCAGTCCCACAGCCGCTCAGACCCAACCAAGTAAACACAGAGACTTATATTGCTTACAAACTGTATGGCCGTGGCAGGCTTCTTGCTAACTGTTCTTATAGCTTAAATTAATCCATTTCCATAAATCTACACCTTGCCACGTGGCTGGTGCTTACCGGCGTCTTCACATGCTGCTGGTCATGGCGGCAGCTGGCAGTGTCTCTGCCTTAGCCTTCTGCTTCCCAGTATTCTCCTCTTCCTTGTCCCACCTACTTCCTGCCTGGCCACTGGCCAATCAGTGTTTTATTTATTGACCAATCAGAGCAACAGATTTGACATACAGACCATCCCACAGCAGTTTCTCTCCTTTAATATGGAGGTCACAGGGGTCAAACTCAGGTCTTCAGGCTTCAAGGGGAGTGCCTTTACTCACTGAGCCATCTTGCTGGCCTCATATGTACCATATTTTCATTATCTTTTCAGCAGTTGTTAGCTATGTAGCTGATTCCATTTCTCTGCTATTGTGAATAGAGCAGCAATAAACATGAATAAGTAAGCATTCCTGTAGAAGGATATAGAATCCTTTGGATATATGCTAGAAGTGATATAGCCAGGTTATATAGAAATCCCCCCTCCCTTCTTTTTAGGAACTTTCACAGTGATTTCTATAATGGCTATATCAGTTTACACTCCCACCAAATGAATAAGGATTCCCCCCCCCCCCCCCGCATCCTCTAGCATTTGCTGTAATTTGTTTTTATTAATGATTACTAAGATGATTAGTTTTGTTTGGTTTGTGAACATGGGTTTTCCTTTAACAAAGTGGCTCCCTTTCAGAGCTGAAGTTACAGGTGGTTTTGAGCTGCCTGACGTGGTGCTGGGGACTGAAACTCAGGCCTTCTGCAAGAGCATCAAGAGCTCTTAACCACTGAGCTATGTCCTCAGCCCTGGGAGTAGTCCTCTGTGTTGCTTCTCTCTATGGTAGCACACTCCCATTGGCATGGGAGGCCTTCTGAGAAACATGGAAGAGGATTTATTTTCCTTAGCTTTGTGTGCTGGGGCAGATCAGCACAGAAGTAAGGACACGGCAAATGAGCTTCTTCACCACAGTGGGCAGGAGGCAGAAAAAGGACGTGGGAATGTGCCAGGGCAAGATAAACCCTTTGTCTTCTAACTGAGTGGCCTTCCAGCTGCTGCTGCTGCTGGTGGTGGTGACAGTAGTGACCAAGACAGACCATTCTCATCAGAGGCCCCAGTGTCTTTGTGTGGGCACTTTTGTGTAAGATGCTGAAAATCACACCAGTTGTCAGCGCCCTCCTGTCATACTTGCCCCCAGATGCTGACTCATGTTCTCAGCCCCATGCTCTGCCCTCACACCCCCACATGATTTAGACACTGGAAATACCACAGGGAGCCTGTCCCATGTCAGGAGACTCTTGAAAGGACCGTGTGGAGAAAATAGCCCCTCCGATACAGAGGATGGAGTGGGAGATGATACACATGAGGAACCAGAGGAAAAACACACAAGCAGAAGTTACTTCATACTTTGATTGTTTGGGCTTTTGTATAAAGCAGCTTGTTTCGTTTTGTGTTCTTTGGGTGTTACCATAGGGACATAAAGTATTTCCCCCTAAGGCTCATGTATTAAAGGCTTGGTTCCCAGCTGGTCACACTACTTTGGGAGTTCTGGAAACTTTAGGAGGTGGACATAAATGGAGAAAATATCTCTAGCGCTGAGTTCCTAGGGCTATATTTGTTCTGTACCTGCAACCCCCTCTCCCATATCCAGGGAAATAGGAACCATATGCTCACACTGCCTCACCACAGGCACAGAATCAACCATGAACTATGGACTGGAATTGTGAGCAAAAGTCCATCCTTTGAGTTGTTCTTTCAGGCATTTTAATCACAGCTACAGAAAAATAAAGGCTGGTGCTGGGGGTGGAACCTTTGCTACGATAAACCTTACCTGTGCTTCTTAGCCTTTGGAGCTAGTGTGCAGGAGGATGAGGCTAGAGAGACACTAGAATGCTGTAAACAGAACTCAAGAGGACGAGCATTGTCTACAGGAATACTAAGCTGTAGAGCCTTGTGCTCTGAGGCTTCCAGCAGAATGAAGACTGTGTTGGAGATTGGACCAGAGGCCATTCATGTTCATTGTGGTATGGAACTTGTCTATGCTTTGTCCGTGTCCTAAGACTTAGGTAAGCTAATTTTACAGTGACAGACGAATGAAGTTTCAAAGCGGCTAGGTTGTATCAAGAACTTCGCTAGCTGCTCTTAAGCAATTGTCATGAGAATTAGGGGTAAAAGATAAGAGAACAGAAAGATCTGAAAAGCGTTTGGCCAGAGAAGCAAATTTAAAGTTGGCCCAAGGTGTGTAGGGTGTTAAAAGAGCTTATTGCCTTTTAAAAGTTCCCTTTTCACAGGGACAATAGGAAAGATGACTTGATGGCGTCTCAGAAACTGGTTAGTCCTAAGCTGTGCAGGCTCAAGGGCATGAAAAGTGAATTCACTTGAGATTTTCCCTCCAGAAGACAGTGCCTCTGAGACACCCTTCTGGAGTACCATCACTTAGAAAAGTGTTTCCCTCAGCATCCGGCGGCGGGCTCTCACAAGCTGCTGCGACTGTGGTTCAACCAGTGGCAGACCTTGTTGTTATCCTCCTGATGCTGACTTTGCAGGCATGCAGAATGCAAGAGTTATGGGCTCATGGAGGTATCCACCAGATTTCAGAGGAAAACTGGAAGTCCAGGCAATATGTAGCGCAGTTGGAATCCTCACAAGAAGCTCACGAGAAGATGGGAGTGTAAACATGAAGTGGAGACCTTAGGAAGTTAGAGGAGCCAGGGAAAGAAAGCTGTAGGAAATGAGGTGACCCTGCCTCAGGAGAGACTGTGTAGGCTGGAATGGCAAGGCCATAGGGGTATGGCTCCTCAAGATTTTTGGGTCCACATTTCATCATCATTTGCTCTAGATGATAGACATAGAAGCTACAGGACTTACCATTTGCCTTCCTGATTCAGTCTTTGGTCAGTCCCTCCTTTCTATGCATTCTTCCTCCTCATTTGAATAGGCTGTTCACTTGGTGCTATTGCATCTTGGGTCTCAGGAGATGTTGAACTGAGCCTTCTGAATAGTATTAGAACAGTTAAGACCATGTGGTTCTTAGAGATGAACTGAAGTATTTTGTGTTGTGATGGACATGAGCCTTTTGGGTCCCAAGGCAGAATCATAACATGTGAAATATCTTTATGAAGACCTTAGATGTTAAAAGAACCATCCCTAGTCAGTAGCACTCTTTTGGGGATTCTAGAAGCTTCAAGAGGTAGGCCCAGCTGGAAGAAGTGGAGAAAGTGTGTTTTTTGGAGTGTATTTTTCATCACCTGCTTTCTATCTGTGAAGTGAGTAACTGTTGCCACGTGCTCCTGACATCATGATGCTCTGCTCACCAGAAGCCCAGAATCAACAGAGCTAAGGATAATGGACTGAAATCTTTGAATCCATGAGAAAACTCAGTGATTCTTCTCTTTAAATTATTTCTCAGCAATTTTGTTCATAACTATAGAAATCATTTACACAGTTTTAAGAGCAGATGAAAACTCACCACAAAGCAGACAAAACTTCAGCTGCTTACAGGTTGACTGACTGAAAGAAAGGGGATGAGGGAACTTGATGGCGATGGAAGTGGGTGTCAGAACTTGTCATCATCTGTAAGCTCTAATCTTGCTTCAGTGAACCACACAAGAAAACTGTATTTAGCTGCTGAAATCCACACTGTACACACACTAATCCCTGTCCATGGGCAGCGACTCTCACCAGCCCCAGTAAAGTTTTGCCAGCCTTTCCCTCCTCATTACAGCACAGCTTCTCTTTCTCTTGTCAAGATTCCTTTTCTACCCACACTCTATTCCTGTTTCATTGCTTAGAGTTCTAGAAACTTGCAGTCTAGTTTTATTAGTCAGACTTGCTAGAGGGGCAGAGCTGATAGAATGAATGATGTGAATCTGTGTGTGTGTGTGTGTGTGTGTGTGTGTGTGTGTGTGTGTGTGTGACTAAACTGGCTTAGAAACTGGTCTGCATAGTCCCAACAATGGCTGCTTATGGAGAAAGGCCAAGAATCTGGAAGTTTTTCATTCCAAGAGACTGGATGTCTCTGCAATCCCAATCTGGTGCTGGAGTCTGGAGAATATCTGGACAGCTGCTCATTTTCAGTCTACACTGGCTCCTAAAGAAGTTAGATTTGTTTGTTTGTTTGTTTGTTTGAGACAGGGTTTCTTTATGTAGCCCTGGATGTCCTGGAACTCTTCTGTAGACCAGACTGGCTGAACTCAGAGATCCGCCTGTCTCTGCTTCTAATTGCTGGGATTAAAGGTGTGAGCACCATCACAGCAAGAAGTTGGATTTAATACCAGCTGCAACAACAGAGATGAATTTGCCACTAAGAATGGGGCAAGTAGACAAAAGCAAAAGCTTCTTCTTCCATGTCCTTTTATGTGGGCTGCCAATAAAAGGTGTGGCCCAATTTAGGCTGGTCTTCCACTTCAAACCATTCTGATCAAGAAAATCCCTCACAGGCATGCCTTGACATTTGAGTTTTAGTTGATTCCAAATGTAATCAAAACTGACAACCAAGATTAGCTGTCCCATGAGTGTTAGTGAGTTCACACAGTGGCAGGATAGTTACAGGAACCAGGAAGTTAGCTCTGGTGGAATCTACTGCCTGCTTTGTTAACCCACATCAGATGGGTTTCCCCTGATGTTCTCACTGGCATTTTCAAAGTGTATTCATGTTATAATACGTATGGGTCAGTGCTTTATTCCTGTTTATGGTTACATAATGTCAACAGTATGGCAGTATGGATGTCCAGCATTTTTCCGCCCATTGTTTGTGGACATTGGGTATTTGCTGTGAACCATGCTGCCTACACACGTTTTTGTGTGATCTAGTCATTCTTTCAGAGTGGGTCTTCAGTCGAGGAGCCGATTTTTCCTTAACTGAGATGACTAGAGCTCCCTTTCATATTAAGACTGTTCCCCTGGACACAGTTTTCTAGAACTGACAGTTCTCTTTTGTTCAGTTCGTGGGAAGTGCGGCATCACTTCTCTGAGAAGCCCAGGTGTCACTACGTGGGTGGGGGTCACTTTTCTTGTTGTATTCAGTGAGATGAACATTTTATGTCACCAGTTCCCTTTGTTTTAATATCATCTTTCTCTTGCTAACTCACATTGGTTCCTTTCCATTTTCCTGTCTCTCCTACCCCACCCTCACATGATCTTTTTTCTTTTTTTTTTTTTTTTTTGTGTGTGTGTGATATATATTTTTTATTTTACAATACCATTCAGTTCTACATATCAGCATGGGTTCCTATTCTCCCCCCTCCACGCCTCCTCATACCCCAGCCCACCCTCTTCATTTTTTTTTCTGTGTGTGTGAGTGTGTGTGTGTGTGAGTGTGTGTGTGTGTGTGTGTGTGTGCGCGCGCGCGCACACACACACAGGCATAGGTGCACACAGGCACTATGTCACCCTGAAGGTGTGAACTACCACATCCAGCTTTTTATGTGGGCTCTGGGGATCAAATTGGATTGTCAGGCTAGCTCCTTTACCCACTGAGCCATCTCCCTGGCTCTTGATTTTCTTGATCTGTCCCTTTTATTCTTTCTCTACCCATACTTTGTTTCAGTAATTGTATTTTCAGTTCCAACTTCTCCTTTTGTTACTCTGTATACCTTCTGTTTATTTGCTGAGATTATTTTTAAACTTTACACCTTGGTTCACTGAGGAACTTTTATGGTGGTGCTTTAAAACCATTGTATTGGTCTGTCACTACACTTAAATATTCAGGGACAGGCTATTTGTAAAGAAAAAAATGCTTATTCTGGTTCATAGGTTTGAGGTTCAGTGTCCTAATAGCTCTGTACTATTACAGATATTATAGCTCTGTACTATTACTAATAGGTTTCTAGTGAGGGACCCCTGAGCTAAATCTATGCTGTGGTGGAGCACTTCAGGTCTGTGTGTGTCTATCTCTTCTAATGAAGCTCCAGGGTTCCGTCTTGGATCCTTCCTATGATTGAATCCTTCCCCAAGGCCTTACTTCTAAAAAGCCTCCATAGATGACCTACACTCTAACACCATTAACTGGTGTTTAGACTCAGAGGAGTTCTGGAGACGGGCAGGCCTGTTTAGACCCTTGTGAAATAATCCTATCTTCATCTTCAATAACAAAGGATCTCCACCTGTCATTCACATGCCTCACCTGTCTCTAGCTCCAGGTTTTCATGATTGGACTGAGTTCTGTATTACTCCCTATCTACATGGTTTATGATATTTTCCCTGCATAATCTGTCTCCCTCAAATATTGTCACAGTGACTGAGCTCTTACAGTGCTATCATGAGTTATTCCTGTTGGCTTCGCCATTGGCTGCATTTGTCGCATTACTTAAGTAGTATGTTTTATGTTTTGTGGTGTCAACACAAGCTCTTCTTTAGCATGCCTAGTGTAAGCAAGGTGCAGTAAAACCAACAGCTAGACCATTCCATAGGTAGAAAGAAAGGCTTATTGGGGAATCAAACTGCCAGGGCCATCTCAAGGTCAGGGAGAACAGCAAAAAAAAAAAAGTGGAGGAGCCTTGACAGTTTTAAGGGAACAGGTAGCAGTGTGGGGTAACCAGAACAGCCTGGATTATAGAGTAAAGGGAGGTGTGGTGTGGACCAGAACAGCTGGGAACTAGCTTGGGCACTTTAATCTGTTGCAGCTTGTTTGAATTAATCAGGAACTAGATGTCCTTGCCCTGCTGGAGCAGTTAGCTGGAAAGGGAGGATAAGGGAAGTGATGGGCTTCTCCTGACAAACAGAAACCCACTTTACAAGGTTTCTGAGGAATGCTGAGTATAGGCTTTTGTTTACCTGATAGCAGTCCTCTTTACCTGGTCAGAGTCCAGCCTGAGCTGAGCCCAGACTGTCATTCAGGACATTGTCAGCGGCACTGCCATTTGGGGGCCTGCTTTGGACCCAATACCTAGTTATTTTATTCATCCTGTAATTTCTTTATATTTCTATTACAGTAGCCTTATCCACTGTAAGAGTCTCTTTCCTTACAGGTAAATGAGCCTTACTCTGACTATTGCACCTGCAATGGACAGTTGAAGCCCTGCTCTCATGAAGCTTTTAGTCTGGTGGGAAAAGAGAGAAGATCCTTTGTAGAAGAAGTGGTGTGCACCAAATATGAACACTGCCTCTCTGCCCCCCATGGTCCCTGGCTGCTGGTGCTGTTTTAAGAGGGTCTGGGAATTTTGGTGGGGAGGCCTAGCTGGCAGAAGTAGGTCACTAGGTTCCTTGGGAGTGTCTTGTCCTTGGCCTCTTCCCCTCTCTCTACTCCCTACACGAGGTTAAAAAGCCCTCCGTTACGTGCTCCCATCAGCATGATGTTCTGCCCAAGTACACCAAGCCATGCAACCAAGAGCTAGACTTTCTTCAATTTGTTTCCGTTAGATATTTTGTCACAGAGATGAGAAAAAGTCATAAAAGTTTTAGGAAATGAAGACAGATTGGTTGGTGAGCAAGTAAGGAGGTGCTGTGATATTTGATCCATTCTTAGAGTTTCCATCTTTGTTTAAATCCATCTATTTTCAACTTTTGTTTTGTTGTGTTTTGTTTCTCAGGCAGGGTTTCTTTGGTGTAATAGTCCTGCCTGTCCTGGAACTCACTCTATAAACCAGACTGGCCTCGAACTCACAGAGATCTGCCTGTCTCTGCCGCCCAAATGCTGGAATTAAAGGTATATGTGCCACCACACCTGGCTCTTAACTTTTTTTATTATAGTCTGCCATGGTCTGAATTTCGTCCTGCAAAGTTTATAAGCTTAAGTCCTTGATTGGAGAAGATCACTGTACTTGGAGACAGGGTCTTTCAGAGTTAATTAGGTTAATTAGTTCACTGTGGTAGTCCTCTGTCCAGTCTGACTGCTGTTCCTGTAAAAGAACAGACACAGACGGATGGCTGTATGAGGATGCAGGGAAAGGATGCAGGCTGCATACTAAGGAGAGGCCTAAGGAGGAGCCACTGCTGGCACCTGCCTCTGACTTCAGCCTCCAGGACTGTGATGAACAACTTTCTTTTGTTTACACTCTTCTATATGTGGTGTTGCTGTGGCAGCCAGAGCTGCCCTGAGCAAATTAGTCAGCTATGTAAATTCCCTGTGTTGTGTCTGCATCTGTATCTGATGCTCAGTCTCTCCTCACACCTCTCTTTCTTTTTAAAGAATTGTTTTACTTTGTTATTATTTGTTTTATGAGTTTTTGCTTGTATGTATGTCTATGCACAGCCTACACACAGAAAAGAGGGCATCTGATTCTCTTGAACTGCATGTGGTTGTGAGCTTCCATGTGGTTGCTGGGAACGAACCCAGGTCCTCTGCAAGAGCAGAAAATGCTCTCAATGGCTGAGCCATCTCTCCAGTCCCTTCTTTTTCTTCTTAATATGCCATGTAAAGTTTTAGTTAAAAATTGGTTAATAAGTAGCAGAGCAATGCTCCTGAATAATGACATTTATTTGAGACTAGCAGAGGATTGCAATGGGAACAGGTGTGTCCTAGTAAACTATGGCATATTAAAGAGCTGAAACAAGGGGGTTTTCAAAAGTAAAGTGAAGATTACATAAGATCTGTGAAACACTACTCCATGGCTACAGGGATCAGTACAGTGACGACAATCCAATGTTCAACATACTGCTGGCAGGCTGTTCTTGTAGAATTACTTTCTGAGCAAGGCTACAGTGACCTCAGTGCAAAACTGGTCTCAGCAGTCTGTTGTGAATGGCTCTTGCCATTAGGCACACGATCATGATACCTCCTCCTTCATACCATCCAAGCTTCATTGATTAATTTGGTTTGAGATTGACAGCTCAACAGAGTACTCTGTTTTGATTCTGACAGCTTTTGTGTGGGCATGTTTTATTGGGTAACAGGAACTGAGAAATAGGCCTTTACATTGAGATTTTCTGTTCATCTTACTGGGATTTAGCTGAGCCTAATGTTGGGTCTTGTTTCTTCTCCTGTTGCCTTTTGGGTTTCCTGGGACTTCTACCTGAGATGGGATCTGTGTCTGTCAGTTCTCTCAGCTGTAGACACCCATGTCACTGTACCTTGAAGTTGCTATTGGTGTGAAGTACAGTATGGAGGAGCAGAAATGTTCTGTCAAAAGACAAAAGCTCAGCCTTAGTGGCATGTGTCTATGGGCTGTGACTGTCACCAGTTTCTCCTTTAGGTGAGTCAGGGATGCCCTTTCCTCAGGTATGCCAGGCTCTGGAATCTTTTCCTGAGAACCCAGCTTTGCTATGTAGAGTACTCAGGGCATGCTGCATGATAGGAGTCCTTCCTTTCCCTGTCACAGCTGCCAAATCCCTGTGCCAACCCAGTCCTAAGACCCCCAGGAGGGTCCAGGGCCCCAGCAGTTTGCTTTCCAGGGCAGTAGATTCACTGACTCCAGATTTCACAGTGATGGTTAAGCTGGACTTCAGCCTTCTGATGGACTAAAAGGTCATTGATTTTGTTGTGAGGATGGAGGATAGTTTCAGGTGCTGTGCATGTCACTGATGAAACTGCTCAGCTGAACTTGGGAAGAAGGGCATTTGAAATAGGGGAAGGGTGTATGGGGTGAAAGGACAGAGGCTTATTGGGGAAAGCAAAGGCAAGCCAGTGCTCCTGGTGTTTCGAAAGGACACCACACAACATGAGGGAACTGTGGGGAAGCAATAGAGCTGGTTGGTCAAGGCTTCTCCTGCCATCCATAAGGCTGTGCTTGAGTTCCATATACAAAGTATCATTCTTGCCACAGGAAGATGCAGGAGTGGAAGTGTTAACTGAGAAGGCCTTTCTTTGCAGCTTAGTGGGCTAGGAAGCTCCCTCTGGGGTGTGGTCATTGTGGGCTTTAGGGTGTGCTGGGAGGAAGAGCAGGCAACACTTCTGATGGGTGAGAGAGTCGGTACCCACATCTCTGTCTGTGGGTATCTGGGGAGGAGTATGGGGAACTCTGAGCTGGAATTTGATGTTGTGCAAGCAGATGTGGTATCAGGTGCCAATGTGAGCTTTCCAGCAGGTTTGTAAATAGGAAGTTCAGAATTCAGAGATAGGAAGGTTAGAGAAACAAAGTTGAGCATCACTGGTAAGCATGTGGGATTTGAAGACTTGCCATGGGTGAGGTCACCTAAGGAGAAAGGGAGAGAAGGACACGGGGAAAGGCAAGTGCACGGAAGACCAGTGAGGAAGACATGCTGCAGAAGCCAAGGAACAGTCTTCCTGATCATCCTCCAGGAGATCTGGGAGTGGAACAAGAACTGAGCAGCAGCAATGTGGAGAGCAGTGGTGACCTTGAGGTGCCCCTCAGGGAATGAAGAGATGGCAGTGTGACTGGGAGGTAAAGGAGCAGTGTGAAGCAGGGCAGGAATGTGGCAACAGCAGCTAATCCTGGAGTCTTTTGGAAGGAAGCAAATGGCAGGTAGGGTCTGGACATGAATTGGGGTTCTGGAGGATGACGCTTTACCTTTTCCCCCTGTTCTCTAAAGTTTGGAAACATAAGGCTCAGGCTGCTGCTGGATCAGACTATGTTCTTAGGTATCCGTGGTGTCATGAAAGTGGCCGTGATCCCAGAGGAGGATGACCGTACATGTGTTCCCTGAGAGCTTGGCCATTGTCTGGAGTCCTGGTGGAACAGTATGGTTTCAGTTGAAGTACATGCCCTTGTCTCAGATGAGGGGCAAGGCCTGCTGGATTCCTTTAGGATAAGTTTTAATTGTTAAACACATTGGATGGTTGAAAAAGAATCGTAAACTATTACTAATGTATGGACGGAGATGATTTTTTTGGTGATTGTGAAGAATTTTTATTACACATTCATTGCATATTTTCAATTAAGTTAATTTGCATGTGATTTGGAATATGAAATCTAATATACAGAATATATGCATAGGATTCTCATTAAATTAATTCATATTTTATTTAAAAGCTTGTGCAATTCATTTATTATTTCCATATTAGAGCCTGCTGGTCCCTTCCTGTACCTGTGTCTGGACACTCTGCTTGCTTTTACTTGGTACTGGGGCTGGCTCTCAGGTTCTCCATGACAGCCTTCCTGAGAACTATTTCCAGATTGCTTGTTGATTTGGTAACAACGAAGAGTCTTCCATCATTCCACCATCCAGAACAGTCACAGCTTGAGTCAGATTACATTTCTTTTTGCTGATTATGGGTGCTATTATTAGACCTGAGTCTTACATTATTTCCTTGTCTTCTAGTTTCTTATTTTGGCTAATAATTTTTTCATTTTGCATAATTTTTTTTTATTATCATCATTATTTTGTGTGTTCTTTTTTATTTTAAAAATTTTAAATGATTTATTATTATTATTTTAACATCGAATGCAGTTTCCTCTCCTCCTCTCCTCCCAGTCCTCCCTGCATCTCCTTCTGCCCACACATCCACTCTTTTCCATTTCTATTCAGAGAAGGGCAGGCTTCCGTGGATATCAACCAAACATGGCATACCAAGTTACAGTAAGACTAGGTACTCCCTCGTATTAAGGCTGAACAAAGCTACCAGGAGAGAAGGGTCTAAAAGCAGGTAACAGAGTTAGAAGCAGCCCCTGCTCCCACTATTAGGAGTCCCTCAAAAGACCAAGCTACACAACTGTCATGTATGTACAGGGCCTAGGTCAGACCCATGCAGGCTCCCTGGCTGTTGATTCAATCTCTGATCTCTTAAGTGCCACAGATTAGTTGATTTTTGTGGGTTTTCTTGTGGTGTCCTTGACCCTCTGGCTCTACAACCCTTCCTCCCTTCTTTCACAGAATTCCCGAGTTCTCTTAATGTTTTGCTGTGGGTCTGCATCTCTTTCATCAGTTGCTGGATGAAGCTCTCTGATGACTATTGGCTAGGCACCATCTATGAGTATGGCCAATATCATTAGACTTCATTACATTGACTTTCTTTTCTTTTCTTTTATTTTTTTTTTTATTTTGCCAGTCATGTTTGGTTCTACCCTAGTCTCTAGGCTATGCTCCTTTGGGTCCTGGTGCCCAGGCTGTGTTAGGGATGGACTCCCTCTCATGGAATGGGTTTTCAGGCTGGACTAGTCATTGGTTGGCACTCCACGATTTCTGTGCCCTACTTTACCCAGCACACTTGGTAGCAGGACAATTGTAGGTCAAAGGTTATGTGGCTAGGTTGGTGTCCGATCCCTCCACTGGAAATCTTGCCTGGTTACAGGAGATGGCTGGTTAAAGCTACATTAAGACCTATTGCTAGGAGTCTTAGTTGGGGTATCCTTGTAGATTTCTGGGAGTGTCCATTGTACTAGGTTTCTACTTCACCTGAATAGCCCCTTTCCAGTTGTCTCTTCCAATACTCTTCCCTCACCCCCCAACTTAATCTCCTGTTTTCATTCCTACCTTCCAAGTTACTTCAATCTATTTCCCTTCCCAAGGAGATCCATGTGTCCCCTTTAGTCCTCTTTGTTACTTGACTTCTCTGGATCTGCAGATTGGAGATGGTTATCCTTTGTTATTTTATAGCTAATATCACTTAGACTTGAGTACATACCATGTTTGTCTCAAACGGTCTGGGTACTCAGGATGATTTTTTTCTAGTTCCATCCAATTGCTTGCAAATTTCATAATGTCTAGTTTTTTTTATTTTTTTGTTTTTTGAGACAGGGTTTCTCAGCATAGCTGTCTTGGAACTTGCTTTGTAGCCAAGTTGGCCTTGAATTCACAGAGATTCTGCTGCCTCTGCCTCCCTAAGTGCTGGATCAAAGGCGTGGGCATAATGTCATTTTTTTTAACAGCTGAGTAATTGTACCACATTTTAAATATTGTGTAATTGTACCAATTTTCTTTATCATTCTTTAGTTGAGAGACATCTAGGTTGTTTCCATTTCCTGACTATTACAAATAAAGCTGCTATGACATAGTTGAACAAATGTGTTTGTGGTATGATGGATCATCCTTTGAGTATATGCCAGAGTGGCTATAGCTGAGTCTTGAGGTAGATTGATTCCAGTTTTCTCAAAAACACCATATTGATTTCCAAAGTGGCTGTACAAGTTTGCACTCCCACCAGCAATGAGGAGTGTTCCTTGCTCCACATCCTCGACAGCATGAGCTGCCATTGTGTTTTTAATCTTAGCCATTCTGACAGGTGTAGGATGGAATCTCAGAGTCATTTTGATTTGCATTTCCTGATGGCAAGGATGTTGAACATTTCTTAAGTATTTGAGATTCCTGTGCTGAGAATTCTGTTTAGATCTTACCATTTTTTAATTGATTATTTGATTTTTTTTTTTTTTTTTTTTTTGGATGACTAGTTTCTTGAGTTGTTTTTTGGAATTTAGCCCTTCGTCAGTTGGGGTTTTAGTGAAGATTTTTTTTCCCATTCTGTAGGCTGCCGTTTTGTTCTATACATGGTGTCCTTTGCTTACAGAAGCTTTTAGTTTCATGAAGTCCATTTATTAATTGTTGATCTTTGTGCTGTGTGTGTATTGATGCTCAGTTCAGAAAGTTGTCTCCCATGCCAATATGTTCAAGGCTATTTTCACTTTCTCTTCTATCAGGTTTCATGTATCTGGATTTATGTATCTGGATTTATGTTGAGGTCTTTGATCACTTGGTCTTGAGTTTTGTGCAGGGTGATAACTATAGATCTATTTGCATTCTTTTACATGCTAACATCCAGTTAGACCAACATATTTGTTGAAGATGCTTTATTATTTTCCATTGTATAATTTTGGCTTCTTTGTCAAATCACGTGTCCATAGGTGTATGGATTCATGTTGGGTCTTCAGTTCGATTCCATTGATCAATGTGTCTTTTTTATGCCAATACAAGCGCTTTTTATTACTATAGCTCTGTAGTAGAGCTTGAATTCCGGGATGGTGTACTTCCGAAGTTCTTTTATTGTACAGGATTGATTAACTATCCTGGGGTTTTTATTTTTTCATATGAAGTTAAATATTGTTTTTTCAAGGTCTGTAAAGTGTTTGTTTGGGATTTGATGGGGATTGCAATTGAATCTGTAGATTGCTTTTTATTTATTTATTTATTTATTTATTTATTTATTTATTTATTTATTTATTTATTTTTCGAGACAGGGTTTCTCTTGTGTAGCTTTGCGCCTTTCCTGGATCTCGCTCTGTAGACAGGCTGCCTTGAACTCACAAAGATCCGCCTGCCTCTGCCTCCTGAACGCTGGATTAAAGGCATGCGGCCACCGCCGGCTAGATTGCTTTTGGTAAGATGGCCATTTTTACTGTGTTAATCCTACTGATTCATGAGCATGGGAGATCTTTGCATTTTCTGATATCTTCTCTATTTCTTTCTTCAAAGACTTGAAATTCTTGTCACACAGGTCTTTCACTTGCTTGGTTAGAGTTGCACCAAGATATTTTATGTTATTTGAGGCTATTGTGAAGGGTGTTGTTTCCCTGATTTCTTTCTCAGCCCATTTATCGTTTGTGTCTAGGAAGGCTACTGATTTTTTTTTTTTTTTTTTTTTTTTTTTATTAGTCTTGTATCCAGCCACTTACTGAGGGTGTTTATCAATTGTAGGAGTTCCCTGGTAGAATTTTTGGGATTGCTTATATATACTGTCATATCATCTGCAAATAGTGATACTTTGACTTCTTTCCATTTGTACCCTCAATCTCCTTTAATTGTCTTATGCTCTAGCTAGAACTTCAGGTACTATATTAAATAGATATGGAGAGAATGGACAGCCTGTCTTGTTTCTAATTTAGTGGAATTTCTTTGTTCCATTTAATTTGATGTTGGCTATTGGCTTGCTATATATTACCTCTATTATGTTTAGTTATGTCCTTGTATCCCTGATCTTTTCAAGACTTTGATCATTAAGGGGTGTTGCATTTTGTCAAGGCTTTTCAACATCTAATGAGATATGTGAGGGTTTTTCTTTCAGTTTGTTTATATGGTGGATTACAGTGACAAATTTTCATATGTTGAACATCCTTGCATCTCTGGAATGAAGCTACTTGATCATGGTGGATGATCTTTTTTATGTGTTCTTGGATTCAGTTTTCAAGTATTTTATTGAGTTATTTTTGTATCAGTGTTCATGAGGATATTGATCTATAATTCTCTTTCTTTGTTGAGTCTTTGTGTGGTTTGGATATCAGGGTGACTATGGCCTCATAAAATGAATTTGGCAATGCTCCTTCTGTTTCTATTTTGTGGTATAGTTTGAGAGTATTGGTATTAGCTCTTCTTTAAAAGTCTGGTAAGAGACACCAGGCGGTGGTGGACATGTCATTAATCCCAGCATTGGGAGCAGAGGCAGGTGGATCTCTGTGAGTTCGAGGCCAGCTGGAATTACAGAGGGAGTTCCAGGAAAGGCGCAAACAAGGCAGAGAAACCTGTCTTGAAAAAGAAAAGAAGAAAAAAAGAAAGTCTGGTAGAATTATGGCTAAATTATATGTATACACATCTATATGTGTAGAGGACAGTCCTGCCTTGTCTCAGAACTGTCATTACAGGTGAAGCTCTGGCTCCTTTGACTCTTATGTTCATCTCCAGAAAGCATCTAGAGACTTTCTTCCATAATGCAGAGTGTTCTCTGTCTCTTGTGCTTATGTGGTTTCTAAAAACTTTTAAATTTGTCTTTATTTCTGTGTGTATATGTGCTTGCTTGTCTCTGTGTAGTGTCCATGGAGGCCATAAGAGGGCATCAAGTCCATACTGTTTCTTTTAATATAACCATTAGATAGCTTAACAATTAAGAGTACTTACTGCTCTTGCAAAAAAACCCTGAGTTCAGTTCCCATTACTCATACATCAGGTGGCTCACAACTGCCTTTAACTGCTGTTCCAGGGGATCTGACACCTTTTTCTGGCCTATATAGGCACCTGTACACACATGGCATACACATACACATATAAGTAAAAATAAAGATAAAGCGATAAATCCACAGGAGTCTGTTTAAGAAGTATTAGGGAAATTTATTAAGGTAAATTGAGGAAATACACTCACAAATACAGAACAGAGTAGACAGCTGAAGTTGTCCTCTGATCTGACCCGGAGTGTGACCTTTCTCTCTTTCCTTTTAAGTGGTCATGTATAATGGCATGAAGCTCTGCTCTTCAGGCCTATAGCCCAAAGTCATGGGCAGGACAAATACCACTACATTTCCCTTTTTGTCTAAATAAGAAGGTTCTAAACTTAATGCAAACTATATACAATAAGAATGATTATCAAGTATTGTCCAGGAAAACAGTAATAACATAAACAAAAATGGAACTATAACCAACAAGAATAACATCAAACAAGAAAGGCATGCTAAATGTCCAGAAATGTCCAGAACATAGGTAAATGGCAAATTACTGAGATTACTTCAATAGCTGTCCTATCTTGAAGATTCTAACTCTAGCCATATGTTCTAGCTAAGATATGAGAATATTGTAACTGTAACTATATATGTGTCTACATAGCTATAAGTTTCTCTGGTCCTGGTCCTACCTGCCCCAGTGCCCCCCACCCTACCCCTACAGTCGGGATGAATCTCTTCCACCAGTGGCCCACAGCCACTTGGTCCCAAGTAAACATACAGAGGCTATATTATTTACAAACTGTATGGCCTATGGGTCAGGCTTCTTTTTAGCTAGTTCTTAACTCAACCCATTTCTATTAGTCTATATGTTGCCACGTGGCTGTGGTGTTACTGGTCTGCTGGAATTTGTTGCTCCTTGGGCTGTGGGCTGGGGTCTGATCTACTCTTCTTTCTTCTCCTCTCTCTCCAGTTGGAATGTACCGCCTAACCTTATTCTGCCTCACCATTGGCCAAACAGCTTTATTTACCAACCAATCAGAGAAACACATATTCACAGAATACAGAAAAACAGCACTTGCCCTTTTCTGTGTAATAAAAAAGGAATGTTTTAACTTTAATATAGTAAAATTACATACAATAAACAGTCATCAAGCAAGAATTACAGTTACAATATCTAGTCAATTCGTTTTTGGCAAAATTAAATATTCTATCATCTATCCTATTTTTGTGAGTCTAAAGTTTTATATCTAATTTATCTTTTATCATAACTAAGGAAAATTATAACTATCTAGTCTTCAACTACATCAAAGACCCGAGAAGTATATATTACCTGAGTAAACAGGAAGTGCATTGTAAGCAACTTCTATAATTCTAGAAATGACAGAGACAGCTTGGCTACCTGGATAGTCATCCAAAGTTCCTTTGCAAATGTTGGGGCATCCACCTTCAGCCTATAGATCTAGAGTCTCTCAGTCGCTTCTCCCTGTGTCTTGCATAATGTCTGGCAGTCTCCTCTGCAAAGCAGGAACCTGAAAGACCATCTCGCCTTGTTTTGGCAAAATTCAGTGGTCATTTTCCTATGGGTTCTTTATGTCCAGTTTATACAACATCCTGTCAAGCAGTCAAGGCAGGGGCACCTTTTTGCCCATTGGCTAACTTTTGCCACAAAGAAAGCAAACTCCATAATGAGTTTTTTCAATGCTCATCATCCTCTTTTAAGTAATTGGTACTGCCAGGAACAGGCATGTCTCAATGTACAGAAAAATCTAAGTTATTAAAACATTTAAAATACCATATTCTGTAGATCTTTGAAGTGTTTGAAGATTACCTAGCTAATTGAAATATACCTTCGTATACCTAAAAAAAAGTAACTATAAATTTGATTTCATAGATGACTATTAATCTGTTTCCTAATTATATTTTACAATTTTAAATGAATTGCATAAACATAGTACCTTAAACAAGAGTAGAAATGTACATACAGTATAACAAAATTAACTTTAAATTTGTATCAATAAACTATAATCTATAGCAATGTAAAATATTTCAAATGAGTTGTTGCTTTTTAAAAGTAGATTCAATAATCTACCCTTTTATCCTATCATATCTGTATCCTATATTTGTTGCAGGAATCTTAAAAGTTCTTATTAATAAAATCAAACCCTAGGTGAGTTATTGGGGTCCATGCTGGTAGATCAGAGAGACAGAGCAAGCCACAGCTATCTCACCTTGCCGGATCCTCAGCTGGTCTTGTCTCCTCAGACTGGAGGCCTCTGAGTCCTCATCCGGAATGGGTCTCAGCTGAATTGTGTTGCTCCAAAGCCTGAATGCTTAACCAGCCACATGCTTAACCAGCCAAAATGCCTAACCAGCCAAAATGCTTCTAGTTTCTGGTCCTCACACTTATATATCTTTTTGTTTTCTACACCACTCCCTGGGATTAAAGGCTGGCTTTCTGGGATTAAAGGCTGGCTTTCTGGGATTAAAGGCGTGTGACACCATGCTTGGCTATTTCCAATGTGCCTTGAACTCACAGAGATCCAGAGGGATTTCTATCTCTGGAATGCTAGGATTAAAGGTGTGAGTGCCACCATTTTCTAGCCTTTGTATCTAGTGGCTGTCTGTTCTCTGACCCCAGATAAATTTATTAGAGTACACAATATTTTGGGGAACACAATACCACCACATTTCCTCTCTTTTTGTCTAAAATTAAAAAAGCTTATAACTAATACAAGAAAAATTATCTTCAATAAGTATATGCAATATACAGTCAAGATTACATTAACAATGTCTAGTCCATTAACATTTGACAGATCCAGACAAAAAACTCCATTATATATATTAACAATGTCCAGTCCAGTAACATCTGATAAACTCAGACCAAAAAATTTGCATTACTTATCTTATTTAAAACAAGTAGTTCCTTTTTAAAAGTAGATTCCATAATCTCCCTTTTTATCTTATCATATCCATATTCTCTCTTTTTTCTTTTCATAATACATTCAGTAGTCTACCTTTTGTCATTTTTATATCTTCCCCCTTTTCTTCAGTGTAGATTCAGTGATCTACCTATTTATCCTATTATTTCTTTATCTTTTTTCTCAGAGTAGATTCGATGATCTATCTCATATCTATATTCTCTTTTTCTTTTTGCTTTCTAGGGGTGAAGATATCTTTAGGGAATCTTGAAAAAAAAATTGGGGGTTAATCAAGTCCTGTATCATTTGTCCAGTCTCTGCATAATAGGAAAGTTCAGGGCTTGTTTCAAGTCCTTGTCAAGTAGTCTGTCAGGCTGGATCATCTCAGCTAGTCCTCTCAAAATTGTTCTGATCAGTTTGTAGTCCAAAGTCGATTTTTCCATGGTGTTAATCAGCTTAATGGCTTTATCATAGTCCATGTGGAATCATCGTTGTAGGATCCTCTCATCTTTTTGAAGATTTCAAAGTCACTGTTAGGCATGGTCATGGTTTCCTGCAGATTTTTTTTTTTTTTTTTTTTTTTTTTTTTTGCCTCCTCTGTGGTTTGGAGCAATCATAGTCTGATAAATGTCTGTCTCTCGGAACCATGAACATTCTTCCCTAGAACAGAAAATCTTCACAACAATTTCTCCCCACCATTTGTCTTGCCAAACTTTTCCAAACTGACCTTTGCCGATGCTTTCTTGTAACACGATGGTCTTGGCAATTCTTCTCTGAACCAGCAGCAGTAAATCCTTCGTCCCAGGTAGCAGCATCACCGCAGTCACCAATATGATGAGAAGGAGCTGGCAATGTGGAGCAGTAGCCACTGCTTCCATGGTCCCACCACTGTTTGTGGTTCAGTCTGGGCCAAAGCTTCTCCCAAGCCTCCTAGGCCGGCCTCAAACTCGGGATCTTCCTGCCTCTGTCTCCTTCAGCAAATCTTACCCGGTGTGCGCCACCACAACCGGCTGAGTGTAGCTTGGGTCTGAGCTGTGGCTCACAAGGCCACAGGCAAACAGCTTTTTCATGAATTCGTAACACAAACGTTGGGCGCCAGATGTTGCAGGAATCTTAAAAGTTCTTATTAATAAAATCAAACCCTAGGTGAGTTATTGGGGTCCATGCTGGTAGATCAGAGAGACAGAGCAAGCCACAGCTATCTCACCTTGCCGGATCCTCAGCTGGTCTTGTCTCCTCAGACTGGAGGCCTCTGAGTCCTCATCCGGAATGGGTCTCAGCTGAATTGTGTTGCTCCAAAGCCTGAATGCTTAACCAGCCACATGCTTAACCAGCCAAATGCCTAACCAGCCAAAATGCCGCTAGTTTCTGGTCCTCACACCTTATATATCTTTTTGTTTTCTACCACCACTCCCTGGGATTAAAGGCTGGCTTTCTGGGATTAAAGGCTGGCTTTCTGGATTAAAGGCGTGTGACACCATGCTTGGCTATTTCCAATGTGGCCTTGAACTCACAGAGATCCGGAGGGATTTCTATCTCTGGAATGCTAGGATTAAAGGTGTGAGTGCCACCATTTTCTAGCCTTTGTATCTAGTGGCTGTCTGTTCTCTGACCCCAGATAAATTTATTAGAATACACAATATTTTGGGGAACACAATACCACCACATATATTTCTATATCATATCCCCTTTCTTCTTTTAGAAAGAGATTGCATTTATAATCAACCCCCTTTTAAAAAAATTTATGAACAATATTTTGGGAATTTGGGCATAGCTTCTCATACTACTTCCTGCTGGTTAGGGGCACTGTCAGTCTTATGGAGATCCTGAGAAAATTAAGAATTATAGTTAAATCTTGGCTGTAGGAGTCTGTGAGGCTGGATCATCTCAGCCAGTTGCTTTGAAGCTGTTTTGGATGTTGGATCCTCTGGTCATGGCTGTCATTGGAGACCTTTCAGGAGGACTTAGTTGATCAAACCATATTAGCCTGGAAGCAATCCACAGGTTCTCATCTTCTGTGAAAACAAAAGCATAACCTCTTTTCCAAAGCAGTGTATCCTTAGAGACAAATTTTTAAATCAAGATACCTTTAAAATATACATATAATTTAACTCAGCAGCTTTTATAATAAAATGTCTCTCTCCAGTTAAAAATCTCAAAGACAACATAATACAGACTCTCTGTGTAATTTCCATCTTTATGTGGCTTATTATATTTTTTATATATTCTATTTTTTAAGATATTATATATAACATATATAATAATTTTATATACTCTATTATTTTATTTTTATGACTATATCCTTTCTCTCTTCTCTCTTAAGCCTATGTACCTTTTTACACATGATGTAAACTGTTCAGAGTTTTATTCTCTCTGAATCTGTCTTATTATGAATCTATAATCCTTCTCTGACCAGGAGAGATTTTAAACTGTTAAACTGTCTTTGGCTGTTGACTCCATCCCCTTCAGCTTCCCAACATGGCAAAAGTACATTTACTGCCAGCTCTGGGATCCATGCTCACCACTGAGTATGGGAAGCAGTGGGCCTATGCCTCCATCCAGCAGCGGTGGCCCAGAAACCTTTTTTTTTTTTTTTTTGTCTGTACTAGCAAAATCTAAATCCACCATGCAGTGTGCTGCATGGCACCCCTATGTACCATCATGGGAATCCACCATGCTGCTTCGCTTGTGAAGGCTGGTGGCAGCTGGTGGCCAGCTCCATCTCACAGGCAGCTGTCAGGAGACACATCTTTGCACTGCTGCTGGCATGAGACTGAGACTAGGAAACCCAGTGGGGCTCCTTTTCTGTGTGTTCAGAATCTTTAAGCTTTCTTAGGTCTATGTGGATCAGTGCCCAACAGTGAGCGCCAAATGTAGCTGGAAGTTTCTCTGGTCCTACCCAGCCCTGTGGTCAGGACACATCTCTCCACCAGTGTCCCACAGCTGCTTGGTCCCAAGAAACACACGAAGGCTATATTATTTACAAATGGTATGGCCTATGGGTCAGACTTCTTATTAGCTAGCTCTTAACCCATATGTTGCCACGTGGCCGTGGTGTTACCAGTCTGCTGGCATCTTGTTGCTTCTTGGGCAGCAGGCTGTCATCTTCCCTCACTCTTCTTTCTCCTTTCACTATCTCTCTTTGATTTTCCCGCCTAGTTCCATCCTGCCTGCCGTAAGCCAGTGCAGCTTTATTTATTAGCCATTGGAGTAACACATATTCACAGCATACAGAAAGACATCCCACTGCATAAAATCTTTAAGGTAACCACTGAAATATAGAAAGGAGGAACCATGGGCAGTTGATTGACTGCTAGAGCAGAGACCATCAGTGTTCTTCAGATGTAGCCCCTATAGGTTGCCACAGTCCACTGGATAGTCCACATTGTGCACATACTGACAGGACTGCATGGACTTGGTGAATTTAGAAAAGAACACATGAAGTTGGAAGGGGAAGTGGTGATGGTAGTGGAATAGGGGAAGGACTGAAGGGGATGGAGGGGTAGATTTGATCCAAACACATTATATCCATGAAGGAGAAATACAGGAAGGGATCTCAGACCTATTTCTTTCTTCCTTCTTGTTTGATATGGATTGGTTTAGTATTGTATTTTATTTGGTTTTGTTTCAGTATTTGCCTTAGAGTTTACAATATAATGTTTGCTTGGAATATATTTTTATGGGGTTGGAGAGATGACTCAATGGTAAAGAACACATGTACCATCAGAGGACCTAAATTCATTTCCCAGCATCCAGATGGTGGTTCAAAATCATCTATAACTACAGTTCTAGGAATCCATTGCCTTCTTACAGCTTCTATGGGTACTGCACACATGTGGTACACATATACATGTGCAGATACATATATACATACTCACATTGATTGTCTCTAGCAGTTAGTGGCTCTTTGTTTCTTTGTTGTAGTTTTTGATTGAATATCGGGTGTGGTATGTAAGACAGCAGAGCAGGGTCAGACAAGTTTTTATATTGGGGTCACATAGTGAATATTTGAGCCTGGGGATCATGTGTGGTCCCTGTTATGTTTTATTTTGTTTACTTCTTTAAAAAGTAAACCCAAGGCTGAAGTAATGGTTCATGGTTAAGAGCATGTACTGCTCTTTGAGAGGACCCAAGTTTAGTTCCTGGCACCCATGTCAGGGAGCTCACAGACTCCTGTAACTCCAGCTTTAAGGAAATACCCTCTTCTAGTTTCCATGGGCACCTGTGCTCACATGCACATACCCACGTGAGACACACACCCATACACATAATTAAAAAGAATAGAAATCTTTAAGAATATTGAAACCATCATACTACACAGCAGGCTATGAAGTGCACTTGGCTTTGGAGCCTGGGTACTCCCTTTGAAGGAGTATGAGAGCAAGGTAGAGACTTGACATTTACACCTGGGGATGCCATGCCTCCTGTTCTGCTGTGGTGGGGGGACGTTAGGGGGTAGACCTTTGGATTTGTTGTCATGTTTGCTATGTATCTTGCTAGCTGGAATCAGATTCCTCTTGTCCTTTCTTCAGCCTTGAGGGAGGTGTAGGCATATGTTTCTGTCCCGCCAGCAACTCCCAATGCCCAGCAGCTGCTTCCCCGTTACCACACAGAGGCTTGTACTAATTATAAATGCTTGGCTAGTAGCTCAGGCTTATTACCACTAGCTCTTACACTTAAATTAACCCATAATTCTTATCTATGTTTAGCCATGTGGCTTGGTACCTTTTCTCAGTATTTCATTCTCATATTGCTTCTTCTGCATCTGACTGATGACTCTCTTGACTCTGCTCTTCTCCTTTTATCTCTGGCTTTCCTGCCTAGCCATATTCTACCTGGCTATAGGCCAAATCAGCTTTTATTATCAACCAATGAGAGCAACATACATGTGCAGCATGAAGAAGAGTCCTCCCACAGCAGGGAAGGCTGAATTGCTAGTCTCCACCTTTAGCTGTTGACCCTCACTGCCTTGGGGTCCTCATTCTGTCCTTGGCCTACGTGCAGTTATCAGGTATTTGTGCAGCTCTGGGGAAGCATGGTAGGGAGTTCTCCGTTGTTTCAGTTTGCTGCTGTCTACTTGTGTGTGAGTGTGGGGCTTTCCTGTAATATTGACCTTTTCCTTGCAGCCGCCCATCCTGTGTCTTCACAGCTCTTACCTCCTCTAGAACAGGAAGATTCCAGTGGTCTGGGCTTAGGATGGCTCCCTGTTCCTCCCTCAATGAAGAACAGGTTTTATTTTATTCTTCCTCCTAACTACCGTTCCCCTTTTTGTTCTATAAGAGATGTCTCTGGTCCAGGCTGAGGGAGTAGTGTTCTGTCCCACTGACTTCTTGTAAGGTCCTTTTGAGCACGTGTACTGGTAAGAAAGAGGTGCTGGTTGTAAGCATGGCTCCTGATAAAGTCCTCGTCCCACAGGGTATCCATTAGGGAGAACTGGTCAGAGTTTATCCTGGTTAAAGCTTATAGCTTTGATTTAGGCTATTATTTTGGTCTTTTTCAGTGGTTGTTGTAACATAAGCAGGGCTCCCAGGTTCTGTAACTCCTGTGGGGCATTCAGATAGAAAGTAATGGAATACATTGTAGATCTTATAGCCTGTGTATGGTGGTTTGAATGAGAATGACCCCCACAAGCTCATACATTTGATTCCCAGATGGTGGCCTGGGAAGGATTAGGAGGTGTGACCTTGTTGGAGAAAGCCTCTCATTGGTGGTTTTTTTGAGGTTTCTAAAGCCCATGCCAGGCTCTGCCTCCATCTTGTGAATAAGATGTGAGCTCTCAGCTATTGCCACAGCACTATGCCTGTCTGCTTCTCAGGCTTCCTGCCATGATGATCCTGGAATAACCCTCTGAAACTGTAAGCAAGTCCAATTAAATGCTTTCTTTTATAAACTGCCTTGGTCATGGTGTCTCTTCACAGCAACAGAATAGTAACAAAGACACTGTGATATTGTCCATGTCAAAGGCCCTGAGTGGACTCTGTTGTTGCTGAGGGATTTGCCACAGTTGGAGTGAGCATGAGCCGTAGTACCTCCTAAAACAAGCCCAAGTCAGTCAGCTCTGCATGATGTGATTATTGTCTTAAAAGGAAGAAAGGTTTATTTGGGCTGCTGGTTTGAGATGCTTTAGTCTCTGGTCAGTTGGTCTTGTTGCTTTAGGCTGTGACAGCAGGATATGTCTATTTACCACATAGCAGTTAAGAAGCAAAGAGACACAAAGGACTAGGGTCCCAGTATCCTCCTCAAGAGCATGTCCCTGTGACCTTACTTCTTTCCCATTAAGTGCTTTTCCCTAAAGTTTTCACCACCTCCCAAGAGCACCCCAGGCTATAACAACCATATCCTTCACATGGAACCTTGGGGGATACATCAAACCCCTTAGAAGCTCTGAGATTTCGAGTTTAGTGGGTTTTAAGATTTATTTTTATTTTATGTGTACCAGTGTTTTGTCTGTATATACGTATGTGTACCACATATGTGTCTGGTACCCGTGGAGGTCAGAGGAAGGTATTATATCCCTTGGAACTGGAATTATGGGTGGTTGTGAGCCACCATGTGGGTTCTGACTTGAACCTGGGTCATCTGTAAAAAGCAAGTGCTCTTAACTGCTGAGCCATCTCTATGCTTTAGTTTAGTGTTTTAAATTATATAATCATGACATTTGAAGATGGCTGTTTTATAAAAGGTGGTAATTGTGTTCAGTCATGAAAATAGCAAGCTAGGCTTTCTGTTTCTGAACTAGCCATAGCTTTCTCAGTTGTCAGACCTGTCATTCAGAAAGACCCCTTCAGGGTGGCTTCCTCAAGAGGCTTTGGTTTTAACCAGGATCGTCTCCTCTCCCCAGATCCAGATGCAGAAGTATGCCTTCATGCCTTGCGGCTCATCCAGTCTGTGGTTCTAGAACCAGAGGTCTTCTCCAAAGGCAGCCCTGGAGCTCCGGAGCTCCTTACCCCTGCAACGCATCCTGGCCATGTCCAAGAGCCGCAACTCCCACCTGCAGAATGCCGCCCAGGAACTCCTGGAAGACCTCCGTGCCCTGGACTGCAGTGTTTAGGTGTGCTTGAGTACCAGGGGCTTGGTGAAAATGCCAGTGGCCCTTCCCCTTCCAGGACCTTTACCTTTTGTGTTCACAACTAGATGTCACTGTATGTCATGTGTTAGAGATTGCAAGTCTTGGCTGACTAGAGATGGACATGATGGGTAAACATCCTGCATTTCTGTCCTGGGAGGCCATGCTTGTTAGGTAGTTGGTTATGGTTAATCCTGCCAGAGCAATGACCAAAAAAGTTGCATTCTCTAAGACAGTCCCCTCTTAACACCTGGAAACTCTTCCAGAGTTTTCTCAGGGAGCTTCTTGCTGCCCTAGAGGCTACCCACACCAATAGGGCCACTCTAAAGATGGGAATTTAGATCACTATCTACCATGTGATCAGCGTTTCCAGAAGCATTTCTGTAACAGCCAACCTCTTTCTCTAGTGACTATAGCCCCCACTACACAGGCTTACTTTTGTGACTTCAGATGAACCTAGTGTTTCACATGACGTTGGACATTTGATCTCTGTTTTGGTGCTTCTTTTATTTCTGAATAAAGTTGGGTCAATATTAACTATCACATTGTGAAATATAATCTTGGAGTTTGAAAGTTGGTGTCCTTTGTACATTAACAATGTCAGGCCGGGCGGTGGTGGCGCACGCCTTTAATCTCAGCACTCGGGAGGCAGAGGCAGGTGGATCTCTGTGAGAGTTCGAGGCCAGCCTGGTCTACCAAGTGAGTTCCAGGAAAGGCGCAAAGCTACACAGAGAAACCCTGTCTTGAAAAACCAAAAAAAAAAAAAAAAAAAAAAAAAAAAAAACAATGTCATTTATGTAGCAAAACACTTTCCTTACTTTGTTCTGGCCCTTTTTGAACTTAAAGCAAGTATGGGAAAATGGCCTCAAGATAAGAAATATGAGATGGGTTGGGATTTAGCTCAGTGGTAGAGCTAGCAAGCGCAAGGCCCTGGTTCGTTCTCCACTCCAGGGGGAAAAAAATGAAAGTAAATTCCATGAAGCCACCCCATCTGCCTCTGCGTGTGTGTGTGTGTGTGTGTGTGTGTGTGTTGTGTGTGTGTGTGTGTATGTGTGTGTGTGCAGCCATCACTCTAGCTTATGTTCTAGACACTGGCAGAGGACAAAAGAAAACATGCTACACCTGTCACAGATTGTGAAGTGTGTGAGAGATTTCCATTTAAGTCAGCACACGCCATTCTTTCTCTGGGTTGCTTCCTTCAAGGCAAGGCAAGTCACTGCAGGACATTGAGCTTGGCCGTCCTGTAAGGGAAGAAGTGAATCTTGGTGTCCCTGTGCAGTGGCAGCCTCAGCAGCCTCAGCACACACGTTGAGCTGTTTCTCTGTGTGTGGTGTTGTAGAGTGACTTCATTGTCTTTTAAGAGGACCTGTACTTTATGTTGAATGAAGAACTCAGAGAAAGGCATGGCTGCTTGGATCTCACAAGGCAGCCTGTTGTAAGAGCACTAACTCCAGCAGAGCCAGGGAGGTGTTAAAAGCGGCTTAAGATTTCATGGAGGCAGATGAGAGTCCATCTGTGCTTGGTGGCTCTGTAGGTCAGGTCCCTAGTAAGGATGAATGAGTACACACTTCAGAATGGCATTCCCTTCTTTCTGCTTGCTATCTTAGCAGGGGGAGGAGCTGTTGTGATTGACATGTGCATCCTTGAGGATTGCTGAGATTTCTCTACTAAGAAAGGCCTAGCATATGTAGGTAGAAGAAACTGCTAGCCCTATGAATACCATGTGGTTTGGTGTTTATTAGATGGTCATGAGGGTAAGGATTTGATTATTCCTTCTGTTCTGAGCTACATTCTAGGCAAGTGTTTCCAGGCAGATTCTCCTAGAATTGCTATGCACAAGTTTCCTTTGTGAGTACCACAGGGAGTACCAAAGGTCCCAGGCAGTGTCCCTGCCCTTCACTGCAAGGCCAGCAGGAAAGCATGGCTTCCTTAATTTTTTCTGTATCTGGTAACTTGAAGAAAAACTCACTCAACTAAAAAAAAAAATATACATTGACGCATATGCTTGCAGGGACTGAACCTTGTGTGTTTAAAAATCAGAGATAAATCTGTAAAGTGATACATACATGTGCTTTTAATTTAACTGTTTAAAGAAGCCTTCTTATATTTGTAGAGTTGAGAGCTCTTCTTTCTTGGCATTACCAGCTTATAGGAGAAGGCAGGAAACCTGGCAGAATAAGAGCCAGGCGGTACCAGCTCCTCCTCACTGAGCTTCTCTGCTCTGTTATTAGCACCAGCTTTGGAATCTGCTCTGTCAGTTCTGAAAGCAGATCTTGGGTAATGCACAAAGCCATGTGATATCTCTGGGGCTTTGGAGACCTGTCTCTCCTCTTCATGGGATATGACTGAGATAGTGTGCAAGAGTTCTAGTCACAGAGATGTACAGCCCCTGTACCAGAAGTTAGAGCATAGAATAACAAGTCTGTGGCCAGAAGAAAACCACATCAAGACTGTAAGTCAGTCTGTGACCAAGGAGCAATGTGAAAAAGGTTTGTAGACTGCCTGCTGCACCTGTTCTTCCAGCCCCGCCGTTGTGTGCTGCTGTGACATCACACTGAACGGAAAGGGCTGGCAAGTGTCTTTGAAGACTTCTGGTTTCCTGAGAAGTTCATGATGCTGGCATTTGCTTTATATCTTCCCATAGCGTAGCTGCTTCGAGTGTCCCAGAAGGACTTATTTGACCCATGGATGATCCTGAGTAATGGTCCTAGGGTAGCAAAAGGATGTAGTGTCAGACTCAGGATCCTACCAGGAACAGGTGTGAAGCTCTGAAGATGGTGGGAAGCCACTGACAGGTCCTTAGATACTCTCCCAGGTCAAGCTGGGGGTGGTGGAGCGGGCAGGAAACAGTTGTATGGCCCGGGAATGTTGCAACTGCACCGTCTTTGAGACTCGGCTATCTCTGCTCCAAACATGTTCACATTTAGATTTATGTGGAAATTTAAGATAAGAAATGAGAGTGTGCTATACAATAAAAAACTGTCTTTGTAATTTTTAAGTGTTTTTAAAGCCACAACATATATTTAACATAAAATCTCACCATATTAAGTGTAGAATTGAGCACTATCCATCACCACTCTCTACGACTTTGTCCTCATCTCAGGTAGAAAAAATCCTGTAAACAACTCCCCACTCCCCAGGCCTCTCTCTCTCCAGCCCTTGGTATTCCTCTTCTGGTGTGACTGGATTTCACCGAGACATTTGTCCCACTTGGTCTGGCTATTTCTTCTGCATATTGTCAGGGTTCGTGTGTGTTTTAGCATGTGTCAGAGCCTCACTGTTTTCATGGCTGGACAGCCATGTTTATTATGGCCACAGTTTTTTCTCCATGTGTTGGTGGACACTTGGGATCATTCCACCTTTTAGCTACTAGTAGATAAATCTGCCAAGAACGTGGGTACACAAAGGTCTGCTTGAGTCTCTGCTCTTGATTCTTTGAGTATATTAAATTGCTGGTGGTAACACTGTGTTTAACTGTGTATATGGTTTGCACATGCCAGTGTATGTGTGTTCAGGTGCATGTGTGTATGTGTGAGTTTAGAGGCTAAAGTTGATGTGGATGTTCCCCTAGTCTCCACCACATATATTGAGGAGTTTTGCATGATTCCAGCTAGTCTAGCTAGCCAGCTTACCCTAGGATCCCTGAGTTTTGTAATAAGAATTACAGGTAGCTGCCACACCCACCTGGCGTTTTAATGGGTTCCAAGGATCCGGGTTCTGCCCTCACATTTTTATGGCAAATTGTTATCCACTGGGCCATCTTCCCAGTCCATGTTTTAACTTTTGATGATTGCCAAACTGTTGCCCACAGAGCAGCTGCAACAATCTCTTTTCTCGCCGCCGAGCCAAGGCAGGGAGTCCTCATCTACCCCTCCCTGTCACACTTTCCCTTTTCTGTCTTACTGATAGACCATTGATGATAGTAGCTGTGAAGCAGGTCTCACTGTAACACATTCGTTTTCATCCTCATGAAACACTAGTGCTGCTCTAGTGCCGTTGGCATGGCTGCTTGGGAGAGTCTGCTGAGGTCCTTGAGACCTGGTGTTGTTTTTTTGAGTTGGGCTGTTGCTTTTTGTTGCAGAACTGTGGAAGTTTTCACCTGTTCAGGATCCTGCAGACTCAGGATTGCATGTGCTTGTTTTTGTCACTCCACTGTTGATGGTGTCTCTGACATAGAGGCAGTTGTTTTGTTTTGATCACATCCAGCTAACTTCATTTCCTTGTTTGACTTGTCGTACCTAGAGATCGCCAAGTCTGCACTCATGAGGCAGCCAGCCTTCCTTTGTTTTCATCGACCTTATCTCTCTTGCATTAGAGCTTTCGTCACTTTGCTTTTTTTTTTTTTTTTTTTTGAGATGAGGGTCTCACTGTATGGCCCAGTGTTGCTTGGAGCTCCTGGACTAAGCAGTCCTTCTGCCCCAACCTCTTGAGTAGCGAGGAACCTGCCACCACTTCGAACTCAAGCATTTTTACATGAGTATAAGGCAATGGTCTGGATATGTGGATATGCTTTTCCAAGTGCTATTTGTTCAACTTTCTAATTGTCATTTTAACATGTCATCACAAATGTGATTTTCAGAACTTAGAATTGATGTATTTTTTGCTTTCTGTTTTTTTAATTTGCCCTCATGAGTAGCCCTTGTTCTAAGATTGTGCCCAGAGGGCTCCCTGACTTGCCTCTTGTTCCCCGCAAAGGTGAGTCTAAAGTTCCTAGAACACACCTGGCACAGTGACTGGCAGTTGGAAGAGTGACGCCCACTCACATGGTCTAATGTGGTTTTTAATTGAAGGCATTTTCATAGCTTCCATCTTCATGCAGAATTTTTTCTGTGAGTGTCCATGAAGGACATTCCTGGCGCAGGAAGAGGCAGAAGGCCAGAACTCATCCAGGGCCCACAGTGGTAGGTGAGCTTGAGTGCAGCTGTGGGAGGCTGTGTGATGCGTGTTCTATGAGAGATGGGTGTGGGAAGGTGGGGGCAGGGACAACCTTGGGTTTACATTTAAATACAAAAGAGGACTATGTTGAGTGTCAGATGGGCACAGTATCCGTCTTTGATCGTGCTGCCTTTTCCAACCTTATACATGTTCAGAGACCATGATGTCAAGACCAGCAGTGAGCTGTGATGTCCACAAACACCTCCCCAGGATAAAGGCCTCTTCCTCCTTGGTTCCCAGAGAGCCAGGACCAAAAGGGTGCAGCAGGGGTGGGAAGGCTTGAGCCTGCCTGGGCATGGGTGGCTCCTCTTTCCGAGGTGAATGCCAGCCATATGACAGTGTTCTCCAAGGAGCATGTGTCACAAGTAAAGGCCACATGCTCCTGAGCAGCCAAGTGTGTGGGCTCCTCTCATACAATGTATTCTATCCCCACTGTGTTATGCACTGTGCTCAGGACATTTCCTCTTCCTGTGGGTTCCTATTGGTACTGCCTTTGCCCAGCTGCTTTGCAAACACATGTACCTTATAGCATGGGCCAACTCAGAGGCAGCATGTTCCTGCCAGAGTGGGGACTGTTGCCCGTCTACTGCTCACCCCTAAGGAGAACATCTCAGGCCTGCCCCTCTAGTCATAGTAGCCATCCTATCCCCCTGGTGTGCCTCGTGACTGTCTGCTCTTTTTGTGTTATGAACCGTGTCCAGTTTCTGGGAGTCTGTGGGACTCCAGGAACTAGCTCTCTGGCAAGAGCCCTTTGCTCTGTACTTAAGAACCACATTGGTTGACTCTGGAGCACAGTGCAGTGTTAGGCACATCATGAGGTATATTCATGGTGTCGCTGTTTCAATGAAATTGAAGCTTTCCCTGTCATTGGTATTGCAGAAGCTTTGTACAGAAGGTTGGCTTTCTGTACTTAATTTGCATCAACTGACTGCTCAGAGCCACTCTATGAAGTGGCATTGTCAGCCACATTCTACTCAAGGGGACAGCAGAGCCCCAGTGGCAGCACTTTAGTTTATATCTGCGCTTGTCTGTGTTGGCCCTAGGTCACAACTGGTGTCATCTGCCTCTTCCTGGGCCAGTGTCCACATCTGGCCCCCCTGAACTCCAGAACACTGTGGCTCTGGTGGCGAAGTGTTGAGACCCTCAGCACTCCCCAGCCTCTGGCCAGCAGGCTTGCTTTGTTTCTTCCAGCAGGCCGTCAGTCAGCCTGAGAGAAGGGAAGTAAGACCTGGACAGCGAGCTCCATGGGCTTTAACTTTCTGTGCCTGCTCAGGCTAGCACTTAGGCATGTGCTGACTTGTAAAGGCTCCTGTGGCTGCCTGATGTGGTGCCAATTTAGAAAGAAGGGAGAGAGAGAGATGGACTTAATACTAAACCCAGATTGTTAGGCGATCTACTCAGTACCTGCAGATGAGCTTGTGAAATCAATGTTTATTCCTGCTCACCTGCTTGCTCACTGGTCACCGCATCCTGTTTTACCCTTGTCTGGAATAACCGAATATGCCTCCTTTTCAGTGTTTCTTTGCAGTTTTATGTAACTGAAATAAATCACTGCCTGGATCAGGACAAATCCCCGGGCCTCCCCCCCCCCCCCCCCCCCCCCCCCGCTCTCCCCCAACACACACACACCCTGACCTAAGCCAGAGAGCCAGCAACAGGCTTGTCAGGCCTGGAGATAACAGCTTTTTGGGCCTTGCAGATGTCCTCTGCATATTAAACCCAGCCCAGGTGATAAGACCTCACCTGAGGGGCAGAGGGGGAACTCTGCAGCTGCTATGCCTCTGAGGTTTCTTTCCTTTTTGTCTTACAACCAGATGCTGCTAGAGGAGGAATGAAGGGATGGTGGTTCAGAAGAGACAACTAGGGCAGTGGGGGCCCAGGCCCCGGAAGCAGCACAGCTGGTTTTAGACAAGACAGTGTTATCAGGGCACAGCGAAATCTCTTCACACGATGCACTGTGCTCAGGACATTTCCTCGTTTTGATGTATCGATGTCCTGCCTTCTACCACTTGAGAGAGGGAATGAGCATCCTTGTGCATAGAGGAAACTCCCCTATTCACAAGAGTAGAGATTGTTCCCTTCCAGAGGCCTTCAAGGTCTATAAAAGGCACCTTTAAAGCTGCTCAAGAGCATGTGGCCTTTATTTGTGAGCCTGCTCTTGGAGAACCCTGTCATGTGGCTGTGATTCACCTCGGAAAGAGTCACCCATGCCCAGGCTGGCTCAAGCCTTCCCACCCTCGATGCAGCCTCTTGGGGGCTGTCCTCACTGACTAGTCCAGCTTCATCCTCAGGGCCCTGGCTCCCTGGGAACCAAGGTGAAAGAAAAGTGGTCTTTCAGGGGCTGAGATTGCTCAGCTTCCCCACCCCTCCTCCGACCCTTGTTGGATCTCCCTTTAGTCTCTAACCCTGACTCCAAAGGTTGGCTTTTTTGTTTTTGTTTTGCCTGAATCAAATGTGGACACAGCTCTGGACTCTGATGTCTCTGACAAATCAACAAAGCCAGTCACAGATGTTGCATGTATCTCCATGGCCGTCTTTATGTGTGTTGTCTGTATTCTTAAGTATTTGTATGTGATGTCACATATGCCTGAAAGGCTTTCTGTATGTGTCTGTCTCTGTATGACGTGTGTATGTCTGTGTGCTTATCTGGTTTTATGTGTATGTATGTACACCTCCATGTGCATGTGGGCAGGTTGATGAGTGATGTGTCATATATGTTAAACATGCTGTGTCTAGCAAGATTACCCTGTTACATTTGTTCAAGCCCACCAAGCTATTCTCCAGGAATAGAAACACATAGAAGAGGGACCATTTATAGTGGAAGAAGAGGCATCCTTTGGGGCATGGCCACCAGCAGGATGCCCATACTCCGGTGGTGATCCCAGATCTATGCACATATGGGCAGACTAATAGGATTCAGTGGGTCATTAAAAAAAAAAAAAAAAAAGAGGATATGAATCTGGGAGGGTATGTGTTGGAGGAATCCAGGAGGAATTGAAGGGAAATGTAAGAGTGGGAATGATAATGATGTGTATACATTGTATACATATATGAAATTCTCAAAGAATATATTTTAAAAAGACTAACAGTTTGGAAGGATCAATATCCTCAGAGCTTTTCCCTCAGAGAGAAGCCCCAGAGTTGAGAATATGGCATGTTCGTGTAGTCTTGAGTGAGAACTGGGCCACTGAGCATCCGTTTGGTGCATGAGGTCTGCCCTCCTTACCTGAGTGGTGAGTGGCACAGTCATGAAGGATTGTTCCATGGTGATGTTACTTATAATCCAACCAGCATTTACTGGGGCACTGGGGAACCCCAGGCTAAACTTTTTGGGGTGTGGCATATTGCCTTGCCTGTAGACTAGATAGGGTTCAGGAGTACTATACATGTCTCTCTCATCTCCCTTCACTCATCTCCCTGCATTTGGTGGGGCTGTAGGGCATTGTGGCTGCAAGAGTCTGTGGGCCCAGACAGGTTTTAAAACCCTGTGTGCAGACAAGGCCTTTATCAATGTAACTGTTTGTTTTGGCTGTAGACAACTTGTACCTGCTCAGACACTTGGTCAGGTCTGCTGAGGTGGTAACAAGTTATCATAGTCCTGCAGGACCTACTTAAAATCCCTGACTCACAAGAGTCCAGCCAAGTGCCAGTCAGACTACCAGTGAGTGACTCACTGACCAGGGCCCTGAGCAGAAGGCTGGGCTAAAGTAGAGCACCACATCCTGCTACTGTCTCTGTTTCTGGCTTTCTTGCCACCTAAAGTCTCCCTTTATATCTTGTTTTCTCTGGTGTTCTAGAAAGAATCCCATTTCTGGAATAGCCAAGAGAAAAGCTTTATTCAGGTTATACTAGAACCTCATGAAAACAAACCCTGGGCTTTGGGGTAAGAGTAGTGTCTGAGGTCCAAGCACCTGCCAACCAGCCAGCTCCAGGGGCCCTATCTATCCTGTTGACGTCATTAGCATGGGAGACTCCCAGCAAGGAACAAAGCTGCCTGTACTCCTGGGCTCTTGATGCTATCATCTTGTCTCAGGAAACCCTGACCAAGGTCCAGGCAGGTGAAAAGCCTTCCTGTTTGTCACACTTGATCTGGCAAAGCATCTGTTTTTGGCATTAATCCCTGCCTGGGATTAATAGTCCGGAAAGGTAGAGCTGGTGGAATGTAATAAGTTAGCTGAGTTGAGGGAAAGACGCAACTGGACAGGCATGGAAGGGGAGTGGGGTGCGACACTCGGGTCTGAATAGGGCATTTGAAACCATCAGGTTGAAGCGACACTGCACTGGGGTGACAAACCTTCTCGCAATGAGCGCGAATTCCGCTATTCCGCTAAGGGCCAAACGCCGCTCCCTAATCTTTTACCAGACCGGTCGCTAAGTGGGGAAAACATTCAATTTACATACTGAGGGCCTATGGGGGTGCATTCGGGTTATGAGCACGGCACACTTACAACTCGCCAGATCAACGAGCATCATGCAAAGAAGAGAAGACAGGAGGGCTGATGGGGCGAGGGATGGAGGAGTGCTGCTTCCTGGCTTCTCCCACAGGCTTGCTCACTATTTGTTTTGGGCGTTATACACGGCCATGGACTGCGACTTACGCAGGGGCAGAAGTACTAAAGCACTCCGAACGGGCTATGGTTGGCTCAGGCATGCACGTACTGATTAAGAAAAATGGTGGGAGGGCTTGGCACATAGGTCGTTAGCTGGGAGGACTCTTCTAAATGAGGTTTCGCTCTTTCAAAGGACCTAAAGATTTGTGTCAAATTATATAGCACGCAGCTGCAGCGATGGGGTTGATGAATAGGTGGGTGGATGGTGTAGGGGATGATGGACTGGATGGTGGAGTGGATGGATGGATGGATCATGGACTGGAATAAGATGGAGTGTGGACACATGATGGATGGAGGTGGATGGATAAATGGATGAAAGATGAAGGGCTGGCAATGGATGGATGGAGATGGATGGATAGGACAGGCTGGATGGAGTATTTGGGGTGGATGTATGGGTGGGAGCACATGAGTGGATGGATGGATGGATGGTGGGTTGTAGGACACATGATAATAATAGGGGATGGGTTGTAGGTGGGTTACAGCATGGATGATGACTGGAAGATGGTGGATGGATGGATGGATAGAATGGATGGGATAGGATGGTGAGTGGGTATATATTGATCGGTAGAGATGAGATGATGGATAGGTTTGGTGGATGTGTGGGTGGGACACATGGTGGATGGATAGATGGGTGGTGGTGCTAGACGTATACGAGTGGGATGTGGTTGGGATGCGCATGTTGGATGGGTGGGTGGATGGATGGATGGATGAATGGGTGGGTGGACATACATGGATGGCTTGATGGGAGGTGAGGTATATGTTGGTGATGAATCAGGAAAAACAGAAGTGACAGGGATATGGACATGGAGAGGACACAGGCATGGCGAGTGCTCACGGTCTGCGGGGCCGTAACAGGTGTGGGAGGAGCGCTGGCTGACCTGGGTCTTCTTCCGGTGGTGCGTGGGTGTTCGCCAGCTGGATGGCGGGCATCTCTGCGCATTAGACGTGCTTCATTGCCTACTAAGGGATGTATGTTTAGTGGCTTATATGCGCTTTACTCCTGTAATATTTTGGTACCGCACCTTATCTTACCACATTTTAGCTTATTTCCTAGTTCGTGCACCGAGAGACACTTCTTATCTGGGGCGTCGCGCTTCTGCGTTGTAGGTATGTGGTAGCTTCACGGTAGAGAAAGAGCTTGGCGTGTCGCCTGCGGCCAGCGAGAATACAGTGGTCGCTTATCTCAGGAGCTGGACGGTACGGTGCTGTGCGGCTTGAGACTTCGCTCCTCTCCTTTCTGAGTATGGGCATCTGCTTGGGAATGAATTGGCCTTGGTGGAGGATCGGCACAAGGGTAATGCTGGGTCATATATGCCCAGCTCCTGCGGTGAGTGGGCGCGCTTGTGGAGTGGCGCACATCATCAGTGAAGGTACTAGAAAGGTGGGGGGTGTGACCAGGCAGGCGACTGCATGGAATGGGGCAGCCCAGCAGACGGCAGATAGACGGAAGTTGAAGGTTCCTATGGACCAGTATTCCTCTGGAACAGAATCTGCAAGTGATCGTGAATGGGACATGAATAGCGGCTGTAAATGAGACTAAACGGACCTCCACACCAGCCTCTTGCGAGGGGAGCAGCAGGCAGGTGCGCTGGTTGTTGGCGAAGCAGAACATTCCTGCTAAAGGATATTACTGTGTACTTCTAGTGCGGTGGTCCTCTAACCTCACCATACTGAACCTAGGTGCGGTCTCCTGATGAAGCAGGTAGTGGCCTTGTATCATAGTGTCGCCTTCCAGCAGCACGACGAGGGCTGGATTGTTACGGATGGATCAGTACGCGCGGCTGAGATGGGTCAAACGTGGATGGTACACAGTCTAGGGTATGAGCACTCCGCGGATGTGGTCGCATGCCTCCTCATCGTGTCAGGCACTGAGGCGCATGGCAAAAGAGCGGCCATTCTTGGGTATCGGCAGCGAGGGGGTGTACCTTATCTGAACCTGGAGGTATATGAGAGACTGGCCTAGTGGCAGAGGCCGGTCAGCTTTTCTTTTGGGGTGAGAGCCGGCACAGCACTTACCACCTAATGCTGTTGGCAGTAACTCTGGCGTGGGTTGCTGTGAAGCTCTGCTCTCTCGGGCATGACTGCCTTCGGTCGGGAGTTGTCTGTATGGTTAAAATGTGGTTGCTCTGATTGGTTAATAAATAAACTTGGGTTGAGCCAGAGGGGCGAGAGGGCAAAGCACTCTAGGTGAAGGTGTATGGACTACCGCACGGAGGAGGTGATGGCTACAGCGAGAGGAGGGCGAGAGATTCTCTGGAGAAGCTGAGGATGAGAGGACTGTATAGCTGGGCAGAGAGATGCTGGTCAGCCGGCGGTCGGCTATGAGAAGGAATGTTCATTATAGGATAGACCCGGGTAAGAGAGCGTCACAATAGCCTCGTGGTGAACAACTTATAGATTAATAGAAATGGGTTGACTTAAGGATATAAGAACAGTGTGGTTGGCAGAAGCCTGCAGTGAGCGCATCACGCTCACGTTGTTAACGAGATGTAGTTATGTTCGCTGTTCGTGTTGTTTGTTGCTGGTTGAGGAGTGCTGGAGCCATCCTGTGGTGGGCACAGGTGGATGCAAATGCAGTGAAGTCGGGACTGGCGGGACTGGGAGTCGGGAGATTTGTGGTGTCTCTTGACCAAGTGGGCAGGCGGACCAGGAAACTCTAGCTACAGACTCAAACATGGGGGAGTAGGGGTAGCAGCCTGGCCCTCACATACAAGAGGAAAACTCTAATCGTTCTCGGGCCAAACTACCGCAGTGCGCCAGTTGGCCGTCAGAGGGCCTTTCACCTTTTCAATGGGAGGGGTGTTTTTGACTAAGAGGACTGGCGCTGCTCAGAGCAGTGAATCCAAAGGCTCGTGCAAGTGTACATTGGCTTTCCTCACCATCTTTGAAAACCGTGTTTTTGTCATCCGTGTTTCCTAGTGCACTCTCTGTTTGGGTATCTGGTGAAATCTATTCTGCAAGTCCTTGGTCATACAATGCTACACGAATGGGTGTGTTGAGTTCATTGCAGGGACAGACAGAGAATGGATATGTGGTTCCACCCTGCTGTATAGCGCTGCGCTGGTCCCATGTGACGGACACATCCCACTGGTGTAGTCCAATGTTAATCACTCGGACGTTCGGGCGCTCGGGTTTTGTGGCAAGTCGTCGATTTAGACAACAGGCGAGTCGGTCGCGGATGGCGGTGGATCTCTCTTGGTCATGCTGGCGCTTCGTGCCGTGTTTGTAGCATATTAGGTGGTTCTGGCACTTCCGTGTCTAATGTGTCAAGTTCGAATCGATGGGAGCTAACTGGTCACTATGAATAGGAAGGATTGTTAGCTCTCTCTTAGAATCTTTTTATCATCTCATGCACTGCATAGCAATCTGTCCGTGTGTCTGCTCAATCTTCTCTAGAAATTGATCTGTGCCCAGCAGCCTGCGCGCATCTTTCAGCAACTTCTTGGGATTTTCGGTATGGCTACTTTCTCCAGTGAGTGCATCCCCGCTAGAGCGTTCGGCAAAGGAGTCACTCATCTCGGTTGGGGCACAAGCAGCGCTGTCGCTCTCACTTGGTGGATTCTGAAGGTGCGGAGTGTCTGCTCATAGACCACTTGGGAGCACGCATAAAGACTCGACATCTTTGAGGCTGGCTCCTCAGCCTCTACTTACCTGGGTGCTGTTGTGACTCTCTGGACTGGATCTCGCTGTCGCTGGAGTCTCTCTTTTACGTGAGCAGAATGGCCTGATGAAGTGGTGCGCTCGGCATCCCTTGCTGTCTCTGGGGAGAGACAGGTCATCTGAGAATGAACAGTGGTGAGTGTCTACATGGCTGGTGCTCGGGATGGCGTGCGCTGGGTCAGTAGTGTGTCTACATGCGCCATCCTCAGGCTCTCTTGAGCTTAGCGTGGAAGGTATTTTCTACGGCTGGAGGCGGGGAGTATGACTGGCCAGGCAGGTGAGCCTCACCCACGGTGCAGGTCGCAGTGAGGGAGTGTGCTAAGATGGGCTAGTAGTGCTAGTATGAAGCAGGTTGTGCCTAGCGCAGATGCGAATGCACCTGGAGGCTTAGAGGGGGGAAAATGGGTATTGTCTGCGCGCAGTGGCAGTAAGTGTTTCTAGAGGCGCATGTCATTCTCGCTGAGAGCCACCTCAGACACCAAGCTTGCTGTGGCAGTCTGGGCCTGGTCTTGGGCAAGCCTCCAACTAAGTGGATATACAAGGATTATTGTATACTGGGGAGTGAAGCTGAAGGTTCAAGAATCTGAAGTTGCTACAAAGAGTGGGCTGGGATTTTGATATAGCATATACATCCTTGTCCAGATGCATAGGATCTTTGGGGTTGGCAAGGCACAGAGCGGGTTCACAGGAAGGATCCTAGAGCAGATCAGACGCCTGTTGCATCATACGCGGTTGGGCTTGAGAGATGTAGATAATTGGTGCTTATCCCCGAGGGATGACTGCTGTGTAATATTCTGTGGGAACGAGGATAGGAATTAGAGCTTGACGATGGAGTGCCGTCTTACTGGCTGACTGTTGTTGATTGGATTCGTCCTCTGAGGTAACTAGTAAGTCTTTCTCACTGGTGGGATGTGTCTCCTGCATGGTATCGACCACTCTCGCGGGGTAGGGCCAGGTGGTCTCTGTTATCGCTCTCTGGTGCGCGGATATCTTTGTGTCGGGCGCTTGCTACCCAATGGTCAGGTGGCTGTTGTTAAGACTGGTAATACTGTTGTGCGGTGCAGTTTCCTATATGTTGTTGCCTGCCTCGGAAGGGATCAAGTTTGGAGGGCACGTTCGTGCTGGGAGCCGAGAACATAGTGCTATGGGCTCTTCAGGGGTATCGGTTACTTGCTCTTGTCACATCTCTCCCGCTCCTTTTGATTGTATTCCTGAGTTGTATCATTTGGTTATCGTTGTGAGAATGTTTTGCTCGCCATTTGAGATTTTGCTCTGTTCTACCGCGATTCACACCATGCATAATGTATAGGCTCCTTGTGGCTTCTTATTATAGTGTTGGATCTTGCTCTTTGAGATCTGCTCTTCGATATCCCCATCAAGAGTAGTGGGATTTATTTTGATTGTGTTGTAGTGTTTATGTCTTGTCTTGTATTTGCTTTGTTTATTTGATAGAGTTGGGTGTTTCCTCTGATTCTAGATAAGATCTCTAGCGTCTGTCTAGTCTGGCCATGGGTGCGAATAATGTTTTTGTCTCTGTCGATCTTCTGAGGCCATCTCGCTCGAGCCACATCATACTTCGCTCTGAGTTAGGATGTTCTTCTGGTTGTCTAGGCTTATGTCTGTGTTGGCTGAGACGAGATATATTAAGGGCATGCAACTCCCCTCTCCTTTGTCATTGCTGGAGTTTTTTGTTATTGTTTTGTTTGTTGGGTGTATTAATTCTACAGTAAAAGTATTAGGGAGATTAGGCGCTCGGTATGGGTATAGGCTCTTTGCTTATGGCCTCTATTCTAGATGGTGGAAGTCATCTAACCCAATCAGATGGAGGGAGCTTATCCTGTCTGTGTTAGGACGGGATTTGTCATGAAAGGGTGTGCAGATGACACATATGGTGGTAAGTAGCGGCCTCATTCATCTCTTCCTTATACTGCGTTTACTGGGACGCCCCTCCAGTCTTTCGCTATGGAGAAGGCTGGGGAACATGTGGCGTCATATATCTGATTGAGCGGGCATCTCGCATGGGCCTGGAGAAGGGCGTCTACACGTAAGCACATTGGTCTCCATTCTCTGCGGTGCTTGGGCTAATATACTCATGGACTTTATCGCGTGATAGTCTATTTAAGTGCTCTGTGTTTTTATTTTCTTTTCATCCATGGTCTGCGCTTGTTTCATAGTGATCTGTGTCTGACCTGGCCCGGTGATGGGGACCGCTGACTGGTGTCCTGACCTGGCACAGTGAGTCTGTCGGTGAGGTGGCGGACTCCAGGTTGTATGTGGGTTGTTATGAGGAATAAGATGGTGGAGCAGAGGCTAGGCTGGCTTAAATGCTGCTGGATAGGTGTGGTGTCACTAGCTCGAGCAGTCTTCGCATGGAGATGTGGAAGGGCACAGCATTTGCTTTGTCTTCAGGTTGGGTTCATCAGCAATACTCGATGGTCGGATCAGTATGGACTGGGTCTTTTCATGTAGCTGGTCTGACAGGGTCTTCCAAGATATAGACTACTCACGCACAATTTCCAGTGTGGGGCGGTAGCGCTCTACAATTTCCCTTTAGAAAACTTGCTCATTGGAATTTTCTGCGTAAGTTCATAGGTGACCTCTGGAGATGCATGAGGGTGAAAGAGCCTCATGTGTCTTGGGCGATTTAATGCGATCTCTCTGGTTCTCTCTCTACGCCATCTCGCGAGGGCTCTGCAGGGAGATCTAGAGACATGTGTAGTCAGGTTGGGTGCATTTGGACACCTGGGTGTAGTTTTCTGATAAGTCCCGGTCGTTGCCGGGCTATGTAAAGTATGTTTCTGATCGACCTCCATATCTTTTCTCACATGCCCTCGCTCAATGGGTTTCTGTCGCCTGAGTTGGATGGGAGCTGGGGAGAGGCCTAATGGAGATCCTTCCTAAGGGGGCCAATTGAGTCAATGCAGACATCTGGAAAAAGGTTACGAGACATGATATAAAACTGGAGCCACCTCCGGGAGCCTCTGACATGTGTGCGTGTGTATGTTGTCATAAGAAAGGTGTGCATGTGCGTACATCAGAATGTATATGTACAGATGTACATTGGCATGTGTAAATTGGAATTCACAGGAAGGCATCTTTCAACGGGAGCCTTCCCCAGAAGCCTGCTCTTCACACACACCGAGGTGTGGTTTGAAGCGAGGGTATGCAGACACATCATTGAGTGCCTGTTCCTAGGTCACTCACCCTGTGACCCTGTGCTTTCGTTTAAGTTGAAGCAACTCAAAGAGGAAAATGCCCACTGCCCTTCCCGTTCTGCATAGCCGTGGCTTCAGCTATTTTGGTGGTCGTGCCTGGGAGCCCAAGACTGCTGGTAGCCCTCCCAGTTGAGCCGGCTCCTAGTCCTGCTGTCCCTTTGGAAGACATCCTAGAACCCTCTCCAGCAAGCCAGATGTCAGCTTTGTCTAGCAATGCCAGGTCCTAGTTAGTGCAGCATAGCCTGTACCTCTGGTCTGCCCAAGCAGCTGGACTGCAGCTGGAATATGGGAAATGGCCAACCCCACCACGTGCGCCCTGTCACCCCCACTTCTTTCCACACACCAGCACCCCTCCACCTCTCTCGCAACCCCCCATAGCCTCGAGGTAAGCATGAACTTGATGAAGGGCTCCTCCCAGAGCCTGCCTCCTGCCTCCTTTTGCCCTCACATTATGACTGCTCTTTCTTCCACACTAACCTGCCATCTCTCCCTGTGCTTTGAAGACCCTCTTCCTCCCCTGGTTGTCTCAGGATAGATGCTGTTCTTGGGCTGGGTCTGTTCTCAGATTTCCCAAACCCATCTCTATGTAAAAAGCCCCGCAAGTGAGTGTTTCTCCAGCATCCTAGGACACTAAGTGGGGCTGGTTCATACACCCTAGGACTGGCCTCTGCCAGTGTGAGGCTGGCTAGGGAAGGATTTCAGTCTGTGGGACATAGGACAGCTGGAGGGCAAGGCAGAGGCAGAAGCCTGGGGTGAGGAGGTGCCTCCTTCCTCAGGAAAGCCTGGGGTGCTCAGGGCTCTGCAGCCTCTTGAGGACCTTTCATTTGAAGTTGGGTGATATCCACATGAACCACTTGCCAGGTGCCTTTGGAAGCAGAGGCTGAATAGCCAGCTTCTTCAGCCACCATAAAGACATCTGTCCTAACAGCCAGAGAGCCATGTGACTTCCTCCCGTGGAGCATCTCTTCCACACGTGCCCCTCCATGCCGTCATTCTCTACTGCGAGGTCAGCTGGTCCTTTAAAGGTGACAGATCACATCCTATTTCATTGCTTGAGATTCCCTGGGACCTTCCTGCAGGCGCGGGCACAGGAGGGCAAAGCCTGCTTCTCAGGTCCTAGACCTCCCCTCTACCAGGCTCTGACCAGCAATGCTAGCCAGCACAGTCCTTGCTGATCATCTGGGTTTGACCTTTTTACTCTGTTGCAGCACCTGCAGTGGTGCTTGGCATCGGGCAGTGGGTCATGAACACTGCACACTTAACCACGGCTCCTTGATCATCAAAGACCCCAAACCCCACCATCCCCTTCTAGATCCCCAGCCAGAACCTATCTGGTTGGTTTTGTTGGCAGCTGGAGAGAATTCTTGGTTCTGTTGACCCAGATGTGTGTTACTGCCAGGCCACAGCCCTTGGATCTGCACCTCACATTGATGCCACAGTTTTTTCCCTTGGGTTTTTTACTTTGCTCTGTGGACCTTTTAGAACCTTTTGTACCCGGTAGAGTGTCTGTGCCTTTGGACAGCCTGTCCCAGACCCCTCTCCTGAACTGTCTTCTTGACTGGAGCCCAGTATTGAGGCCCAGGGAGCCTGGAAACTTTCTACCGAAGTGTCCTTTCCTGCTGTGGGTCTCACTTTGTTGTCGGATTCTCATGTGAAGTCAGCTTCTGGGACTGGCCTGGTGCCAGGAGGAAACCATTCCTGCTGTGTCTGCCGCACCTCTCAGGAATCACATGCATAGGTGCTTTCCTCTGATTTGTGTGTGATACCAGGGATCACGCCTACAGCCTTATGAGTGCTAGGCAACTGCTCTACCATGGCTCGTATCTTCAGCCCATTTTATATTCTGTATTAAGACAGTGTTTTGCTATGTTTTCTAGACTGGCTTTGTACCAGCTCTATAGTTTAGCTAGAACGTGATCCTCCTGCTTCGGCCTCTCCAAGTCAAGCTTTTTTTTTTTCTCCCCTTGGGGGACCAGTACACTGGCAGGATGGGGTGGAGTAGAGACCCTGCATTCAGGGCACTTTTCATGGGGGTGAGAAGGAACAGATGGGAGGCTGAGAAGAGGCCTCCCTCCTTCCTCCTCCTTTACTTACATGCTCTGTCTGGGCCATGATTTTTCCTGAGATGGGCAAGCCATGTGAGCAGTGAGTGCTGCGATGCGGCAGAATGAGCTAGGGCATTGATCACTCAGCTCTCAGGCTGCGAAGGAGGAAGTGAGTCAGTCCGAGCAGTTGCCACAACAGTCACTCCGCAGGATGGAAAGGAACCATGTCCTCCTTCCTGCTCCTAGCCTGCGTCGGCGGCTCCCTCCCCAGCAGTGGGTTGCTGTTGGAGGCTCTGAGCTGTTGGCTGCATTCCCAGCGTGGCGGGGAGCAGAAGGCAGTACACAGGTGCAGCCGTATTCTGACAGTCCCTTGATTCTCAGGACCACCTGGACCAGGGCTGAGACTCCCGAGTGTGGGCGGGGCTTCCCCAGCAGAGGTTGGGGGCACCACCACAAAGTCCTGCCCAGGAACTCAGCGTTGAAAGAATGGCTCGGCTAGTGGGCCGAGGTGGGGCAGGCAGCAAGCCCGTGTGCCTGGGATGGTGCAGGGGTGTCGAAGGACAATAGGAAGTACCCAGCTTTGCGGGAGGGAGACTTGACTCCCAGAGATGTGGGGAGACCGTGGAATGTCTACTAGAGGAGAGTGTGAGCTGTGAATTGACAGTGCTACCAGAATGCCCTAACTCGGCAACGCAGGATGCAGGTGACATGGGGAGAGGCACCTGGTCTGAACGGAGATGCTAGGGCTGGGCCCTGGCCACAGGAGTAACACAGTTCACTGATCTTCCCCAGATGTGTGCTCTGTGCAGACGGGCCCCGTGTCCTTTCACCGGCACAGAGCGATGAAGGGTTACAGCTGGATGAACAGTCTTCTAGGCCATAGGTGAGGCTGCTTTGAGTCATGCTGCAGCTCTGGGTTTGTCTCAGTACCCATCAAGGGCCGGGCTTTCTGTAGGAAGCGGCAGCCCCAGGTAGCCTGGCGCTGTGCTCTCAGCTGCCGTTTCCTGGGGCTCTATTGCCGACACATTTTCTTCCTGTGTCTTCCTGCAGTGCCGCAGCATAGAGTTGCTCTATGAAGAGTGGGTGGGAGCCTGGCCAGGACGCAGCTGCCACGGTGTCTGTCAGTTACCCAGGGAGCTGCTGCAGCTGCTGCTGGGGCGTCCATGGGGGCTGTTCTAGGTGACTCTCAAGTTTCTGGGGCCGGGCCACAGGTCTGAGGATTGGCTGGAGCTTCCTACCTCTAGGTAGCTCTAATCTCTCAGAGCCATCCATCTTGCTGACTCAGCCAGCCAGCCCTGCCAGCACTGTGCTTTCCAGCCATAGCGGGGCCTCCTAGTCTGAGTATCCCTAGCTAATGAGGCCCAGTTCAATGTTTCATTGAAGGGAGTAAGTACCTTGGGACCCTTCTGCCATTCAAGAGGTCAGTGTCCTTTTTTTATTCTGGGTGTCATGGGGCAAGAGGGGCCCTCGGAGCTTTACTTAAAGCAACTAGTGATAGACGTCTGCAAGCACACTCTGCTATTAAAGGGGTGGGGTTAGCCTTTGTGGCAGGAAAGAGGGAGCCATCCCACCTACAGTGCCTCACAGAGCCTAGGAGAGCTGCAGGGGAAAGGATTACTGGAGCCAGGGTTTGCTGATGGAGGCAGCAGGTTTATCAAATCACCACAAGAAGCTGGCCATCACGGGGGCTGGAGAAGAAGGATCACTATGAGCCAGCCTGCCCTTCGTAGTGATTCCTAGGCCAGTCTAAGCTCTAGAATGAGACCTGTCTCAAAAAGTTGTCACCTCCCTTGCCTGAGTTTCAGGATCATTGCAGAACAGGGGGCAGGGAGATCCTAAGAGGAAAAGAAATGGAGTTTGCTGCAAGATTGTGTTCTCCTAAAATGTCAGGAGCCACACCACAAAGTCTTCCATGATGACTGTTTAAACACGATCTGAAGAAGGACCACCACAGTAGACATGCTAATGTGGCTGGGGAAAGCCCCTGACATGTCAGCCCTAAACAAAAACGACAGGTAACTACGGAATGCAGGAGTGGGAGAATAGTCTTGGTTATCCAATCCATCAGCCCTGAAAACACACATAGGAAGAACGTTATTCAGCTGAGCAGGTTGTGCTTATGTATTAGGAGCACACACACGCACACGTATGTAATAACAATGAAAATGAATTTGGAAGAGAGCAAGGAAAAGTATATAGGACAGTTTGGAGGGAGGAAAGGGAAGTGGGAAATGATGTAATTATAACTTTGAAAAGTAAAAGAATAGTTTTTAAAAACCACACAAAGGGATGGAGAGATGGCTAAATTCAGAGCATGTGCTACTCTGCTGGAGTTTTGTCTCCAGCACCCATGTAGGGCAGCTCATAACCACTTATCACTGTCACTCCAGAGGATCCAACACCCTCTTCTGGCCTCCAGGAGCACCTGAACTCACATTGCACCTACCCTCCCACTTACACATAATTTAAAAAATAATAATAATAAAGTAAAAAAAAACAGCCATGCAAACAAACAAACCATCACAGGGAATTTGAAAAATAGGGTTATAAAATGAAGAGGTACACGTCTGACACTTAAAACTGACAGGCAATTACATGCAAAATAAAATTTCCCCGCAGAATCAAGAAAAAGACCAGGGGCCCAGTAGAGAAATGAGCATGCATCACAAGCAGATACTGGGCAGCTTGTCCCACAAATGTGGGAAGAGTCTCTCTGCTTAGGAACCAGCAGCGTCCTTGGGCGGTGATGGGAGCTGTGTTACACCAGCCAGACCTGCAGAAACAAGAGCAACATTGGAGCAGAGGGAGGTGACTCTCAGCCCCCGATGCTGGGAGCAGCAGAGTACACATGAGAGAACTGTGTGCCTTCCTGGGACCCCCAAGCATGTGCTCAGATGTCCCAGAAGCCCTCTGTGTCCATTCACAACCAGGCACGGCTGTGTTGCTCTCCCAAAGGGAAGGGAGCTAGAGCAGCTCAGTGCAAAGACCTACCATGGTTTGAATGCGGTGGCCACATTCACATGGACACTGCCTAGGGACAGGAGGCTGAGTGTGGTGGACAAGTCCCCAGAGATGTACACTGTGGCCCACGCACGTCCTGTGAAACGCAAAACCAAGCAGAGCTCACTGTGCACGTGTGATTGAAGTGGAGGGGAACAGAAGAGCACGCTGGAGCTCGCAGTCTGGCAGTTGGCTGAGCTGGGTAAGGAGGGTGGGGAAAGTGGCCAGCCTGCTTTGGTGCTCTGAGGATCTTGGGCGGGTGAGATTCCTGAGCGTCTGCAAACATGAAAAGTGAGTGAGCACAGTAAAAGCGAGAGAGCTTCCCTCCCCACTGACTTAGCCAAGGCTGTCCCTTTCGTGCCTTTGGGTCTGTGGTGAGGGAGAATTCCTTAAATAGAACTGTTGTGTTCTCACACTCTGCTGCTTCCCTTTTAACCAAATTATGGGCTAGAGTGAGGGGCTGCCTGTCCAGTGCCCTGTTCGAGGTCACCGGCCCCCACACCAAGGGCACTCTGGGCATTGGAAAGCCTAGCATCTGCCCTCTGCCCCACCAGAATGAACACTGACTCTCAGCTGGAGCCATCCACTGGGCTTCTGACCTCTCTACCCATCTCATGCTCGTCCCTGTGCGGAGTGGATCTGTCCTGACATAGCGGGAGGCTGGGAGGCCCATTGTTCTCCAGAGGAGCCCAGTGAGGCTGCTGTGACTGCCACATAAATAAAGATGAGAGCCTAGGCTGGGCCTGCTCCAGGTGGCGACTGGTGACGTGGCTACTAGCCTGGGGGGAGGTGCCGCAGCCCCTCCTCCTGCCCGGGAATGTGAGCCTGGCTTCCTGGCTTCTCTGCAGCCCAGGATGTTCAGAAGTAGCATGATCATCTCCTAGATATGGTGGGTGTTAGAGTTGCTTGTGGTGGGTTTTTCTTTTGATAAAATGCATATGAAACATACAATCGGGGTCATTCCTAAGAGCACAGTTCGGGGCGTCAAGCACACTCACATTACTGGGCAGCTGTCATCAATATGCCTCTGAATGAGTTTTGCCTTATAAAATTGAAATTGAAGGGGTTAAACTCTCCTACCCTCACAACTGAATTTAGGTTTCAGTTCTCTAAGAAGGGCAAAATAGGGGTCTCTCCCAACAAAGGGCCATTTATCCACAATACCTTTCATACAGGGACGGGGGTGTACATTGAGGACAAGTCCTGAGCCAGCCTCCCGAGGTCTCAAGGACAAATCAGCAGCCCCTTCTGAGTCACATCCGAACTTACCCAAGCTTGTGCAGATGTGTCCAAAATGCTAAGACGAAACCTCAGCCAATCAAAAGTGCACTAATGTAACTGCTGCTGTTTAACCAGTCATAGCCGAGATGACCTAACTGTCCCTGCAGTTCCCCTCAGCCATACTTAAGAGGCGCCTGCACAACCCTCCGGGCTCGTTGCCGCTTTTGTCCAGGTGAACGACCCCGCATAGGCGCTGGTACAGTAAATAAACGCTCTTTGCTCTCACATACTATTGGAGTCTGGGGTGTCTTCTTTCCAGCCTTTCCTCAGACCCTACAGACTCTGTCCCCATTGAACGTAGCTCCGATTCCTCAGGTTTGCTTGGAGAACAGGTGGATTTGGGCTGAGGCACGGCTGTTCATTAGCAGGGCCAAAGATGAAAGCACGCAGCCTTTGTCTTAGGGTTCTATTGCAGTGATAAAACACCATGACAAGAGGAGGGGAATGGGTTTATTTCTGCCCATTTCAGGTCACGCTCCATCATTGAAAAGAGTCAAGGCAGGAGCTGAAGCAGAGGCCATGCATGGGAGCTGCTTATTGGCTTGCTCCCTGTGGCTTACTCAGCCTGATTTCTTTTCGTTTTTGTTTTCTTTCTTTTTCTTCCTTCCTTCTTCCTTCTTCCTTCCTTCTTCCTTCCTTCCTTCCTTCCTTCCTTCCTTCCTTCCTTCCTTCCCTTCCTTCCTTCCTTCCTTCTTCCTTCTTTCTTTTTGTTGTTGTGTTTTTGTTTTGAGACAGGGTTTCTCTGTGTAGCCCTGGCTGTCCTGGAACTCACTCTGTAGACCAGGCTGGCCCCACTCAAAGATCTGCCTGCCTCTGCCTCCTGAGTTCTGGGATTAAAGGCGTGTGCACCACCACCTGGCTTCAGCCTGCCTTCTTATAGAACCCAGGACCACCTGCCCCGGGATGGCACCACCCCGGTGGGCTGGGCCCTCCCCATCCATCATTAGTCAAGACCATCCCTCCCAGAATTGTCCATAGGCCGGTCTTACGGAAGCATTTTCCTCAAGGGTTCTCTTCCTCGGTGTGCTTAATTTGTGTCACGTTGTCAAAAACCACCCAGCGCTATGTTAAAGCTTGGAGCTGGGCACACAGGAATCTTTGCTATTGCAAGTACATTGGGCAGGTGGCCCTGGCCAGTCCATAGAGAAGGCTTTTGGTACTCCCTCCCTAGTACTTAGATGGGCACTGTGGGATCACACAGTCTTTATAATTTTCCACAAAACACAGACAACCGAGCTTATAGCCAGGGCCAGAAAACATCAAAGAAAGTGCCCTGGGGCCAGAACAGAAGAGGCCACACCTCACAGCCCGTGCTTTCAATAGCAAGCACTGACCGAGGGCCCTGGCTGGGGAGATTGCCGTAGTCAGGGGCTACCAAGGAACAAACACTGCTACACTCCCACTGGCTGCTGGTGGGCAGCTCAGAGGCACTTCCAGGTGGGGTCCTTCTCTCAGGGGAAGGATTGGCACCTTCCTGCAGCTGCCTGCCCCTAACAACAAGGGCCCAACAGAGGCCTGGGTTCACAGGTCTTGATGTGGGGGCAGTCTTGGTCTTCAGCTCCTGTCCCTTATCTGCTAAGCCACTGTCAACCTTTCGCTTCCGAGGCTGAAGCAGATTCTTTGTACACAAGGAGCAGCCAGCGTGACCCTCTGGAGGCCAGCGGACCTCCAAACATGAAGAGCTCACAGGGCCGGAGCTGGGTGCTCTGCCCCAGACACTGCCCAGGCAGGACTGCTTAGGCAGGCAGGCAAGTGAAAGGTCAGAGAGACTTCACGGGTCACCCTTCTCACTCACCCTCACCTCCACACCTATATGGCCTCCTAGTGAAACGGTGGACGGACGGACAGTGTGGCAAGCTGCTTGAGTCACAGCCCGTGAACTTGGTGGAGAAGCACACTGTGGCTGTTTCATGCTGGGGGCTGGGCTGGGCTGATCATGACAAGGTCTTCCTTGAGGGCTGGCTGCCCACACAGCACCAGGTGTGCTTGGTCCCTGGGAAGGTACACACCACAAGAGTCTAGCAAGGGAGGTACCCTGTGCTTTGGGCTTGGTTCCTTTTGAACTGGTACCCTGGAACCTGGGAACAGGAGAGTCTGCCTCTGGGGGGGTGGACCCAGTATTGGGTTGGGTTAAACTCCTGGAAAGCACTTGCCAATGCTCAGACGTGGCCCAAGGATAATCAGGCCTCAGTGCAGCTAGTAGGGAGCCCCAGCTGACACACTCCACAAGCTCTTGGCCTGTCTTTCTAGAAGTATGGGTCCAAGGGCTGGATGCTGGAAACCTGGCTTTCCAGTCTGGCAGAGAGCAAGATCCAGGAAGACAAGACTTGTCCTTTGCCTGTGGTTGGGAAAACCGAAGTGTGTGTAGCAGCTGAGCCTGAGCTCGGCCCTGAGGCTTAGGCCACTTTCAAGTCGTTTTCCTCATCTCCAGTTTGTGTTCCTGCGGCTCACACGAACAATGACGGGAGGCTCTTAGTTCTCTAGGGAGGTTTTGCCAGGAATCCTGTGTTTCAGGAAACATAGATCCATGCCAGAAGTAAATCCGGAGCAGCCTGGACTGTTCTCCTGGGCTGTGTGTGACCTTGTGGAATAGGAGCAGGCAGCCTGAGGGTAGAGTGGCCAGCTGAGTCCTGTGCCTCCCTCACCCCAGGGAGCCACTGCCTGGAGCGGCTTCCTTCTGCACTCAGGGTAGTGACCAGGCTTCCTGAACTAACCCTAGAGAGGCGGAGAGGAGGCCATCCAGGGCCTGGGGTTAGGCCGAGGTTGTAGGTGGAGGGGCCTGCTGGTCCCCAGGAGAGATACTGAGCCTTCCAGAAAATCCCAGCTGCCAAGTTTTGCTGAAACCCTGACCTCAAAAGGAAAGATGGAATTCAGGCTCTGGCAGGACGGGGAATGAGTTCTTCCATGTGGGCTTGCCAGCCAGAATCCGCTACACAGATCAATTCACTCACAGGAAGAGCATGTGTGTAGGGGAGGTGGAGTATGCCGATAGATAGATTCCTGTCTCCCTCTGGGCTTTGATCCCAATCTGTGAGACGAGACCGTCCCTGGGTCTTTTTCCATGGGGTTCCTGTATAGAGGGATGGGAAGCTGAGTCCCTGCCCAAAAGTGTGCCCATCTGAGCGTCTGTGCCAGGCAGGACAGCCTCTAAGTGGATGGCCTGGAGCTTAGTCCTCCTGGTGCTGCTGGTTTCACCGTCCCCTAGTGGATGCTGCTCTGTGGTCAGTGTTGGAGAGGCTAGGCAGGCGAGGCCTGGCCAAGGGGCCTCTGTCAGCTACGGGTTCTGAGACTAAGGAAGAGATAGAAGAGAGAACCGGACCAGGGTGGAGAGCCAGGGAGAAGTCTCCATGCAAGGCACGGGTCACCTAGGAAGGAGAGGGGAGCTGAGGGCTCAGAAACAGGCCCCACCCAACCAGACCTGTGGGGACCAAAGCAGCTGGCCCCACAGTGCCTGCACTTCAAGGGCAGCCTCCATGTGGGCAGCTGTGCCCGCGGGTCTCTGCCTTCCACCCAGCCTGCGGGATCTGTCATTTTTCACTGTGCCGGGCACCCATGTAGACACGGGGCAGAGAAAGCCAGGCCGAGTCCAGCTGGGATGGAGATGGCAACTGCGTGAGCCACTCGGCAATACGCTCCTGCCAGGGGAGAGCCACGACAGGAACAGGGACAGGCTAGGGATGGCCCGCAAAGCCAGGTGCCGTGGGGACTGCGCCGAAGTGGCAGAGAGGTTCCCGGCTGCCTTGTGGGGTTTGGAGCCCACGACTGTCCTCGTTGCTTAGTTCACAGGTGGTCAGAAGCAGGCTGGGTCAATGACCTCCACTCTAGCCTGGTGTGGACTGACCCAGTCCCCTCACACAGCAAGGCGTGTGATTGGCAGGTGACTGATGGCCCTGCTCAGTGACCAATGGTAGGCAGAGGTGGCCTCTAGGAAACTGTTCCAGGAAGAGAGAGACGCTGCCCCTCCGCAGTTCCAGGCATGGGGAGGGGTGGGGTGGCTATCTTCTTGCTGTCCAGGGTCTCAGAGACCTGGGAGTTCTAAGAGGACCAGAGCAGCTGTTGCCACAGCGTTCAGAGTGACAAAGCCAAAAGCCCCATGGCCCCACCTGCCTGGGAGCTGGAGGCTGACTGGCCCTTGCCCTTTTAAGGACATCTCTGGCCAGCCCCTCCATTGCTGTGGCTCCAGCTGCACTGAGATGCCGGCAGGAGCCAAGACTCTCCTGCTCTGGAAGGAAGCTCTTCCTGGCTGCATAGCACCGCCCGCTCCTCAGCTTGGAACTCTGATTTGGGAGTGGGAGACGAACAGCTCAGAGAACACTGACTGCCCTGACCTGTTTCTCAAGCATCTGGAGAGGTGGCAGAAGCTGCTGCGTGGGCCACAGTGATGCTGGGGTGTCGGAGGCACTGAGCTTTGAGCTCTGCAGAGGGTGGGTGTCTGTCTGGGGTCCAACACATGCCCTGTGACTCTGTGTGCACTTCTTGCCAGATTCAGGACACCCCGACGGCTGGAAATCCATGAGTGCTTATCCTTGCCAGAGGCCCTGAGGCCGAAGGAAGGTCTGTGGAGGCCTGGCGGGAGGCTATAGCAAAGGCTGCCCTGCCAGAACACCAGTGTCTCGTTGGCACTGCACCAGGTTAGTGCTGACAGAGTCACAGTAAGAAAGGAGTTGGTGGGGAGAGATAAGGCTTTAGGAGGCCAGGAAGAGCACTGTCCACCACCACACCACCCCGCCGACCCCAGCCAGACTCACTGGGTGCCAGACCCTGCCACAGCTAGGGTAAGAATGAGGCATGTAGGCATGGCTACTCCATGCAGGCATTGCCCATCTCAGTTGTCTGCCCAGCACACAGAGGAGTCACCTTGCAGGCTGCCAGTGAGTTGACTGTGTATCAGCTGCCTGTCTTGATGTCTGCCCCAGCGGGCTGGAGGTGGACAGCACTCTAGTCTACGACCCCCTCCTTGCATCCCTTGGCTGAGGAGACATGGCAGAGTGAGCAAACTGCCCAAGACAAGTGCCCAGAGGGAAGGGTGGCCTCTCCAGTGTGCCACTAAGCAGGGTAGGGAAGAGGAGGTAGCCATGAGTGCAATGCAAATGCCGGGGCCTGGCCAGGGCCTGGGGGACTAAGTGCTGCTCTTGTTTTATTGGGTACACGTGTGAGGATCTCAGCACGTTTAAGATGACCAAGAGACCCCCCACAGCTGATGCCCGTGCTGTGTTGGTTCATCTCCCACTTTGAGTGGATTAACAAAGGCCCAGGACATCAAGTCAACCTGTAACACCTGCTAAGAGAAGGACCAGCACAAAAATACCTGGCCCTCCACTTTGACCTCCACTCTGGATTCTGCTCTGAGTCACACAGCAGGAAAGTGGGAGAGGAGGCATTCAGCTGGAAGGGCAGACGCCAGCTGCAATGCTCAGGCGACATCACTGGCTGCCGAGAAAATCTTATGCAAATGTGAAGAGAAACCTCCTTGGCTCAGTAAACTGTTTAGTTAAGCTAATACAAGATGAATGTATAGAGATTAATCATATTCTATTCACTAGCAGCAAATAAGTCAAAATTAAAGCAAAGCCACTACTAGCATATGTGAAGTATCTAAGGATGAATCTTACAGAAACTGTGCAGGTTGGCTGAAAAATGCTAAACATTGTAAGGGACATAAGATAATTAATCGGAGATGCAGGCCAGTGAGATGGCTCAGCCGGTAAAGGCTCTAGCTGCCAAGCCTGGTGGCCAAGCCCGAGACCCACAAGGTAGAAAGAGAGAACTGAGTCTTGCAGGTTGTCCTCTGGCCTCTACACATGCACTGTGACACACTCAGTCATTCCAGGTAGGTAGGTAGGTAGGTAGATAGATAGATAGATAGACAGACAGATAGGCAGACTGACTCAGCTACTCTAGATAGATAGGTGGATAGGTGGATAGGTTAGATAGGTGGATAGATAGATAGATAGGTGGATAGGTAGATGATAGAACAAATGGGAGAGATGCTGAGTCTATGGGTTGGAATTGCAGTGTTAAGGTATCTATTCTCTGGGTTAATCTGCCCATCTGAAGCAGTCCAACCAGGATCTGAGTCTTTTGTTGATGAGAGCAATGGTTCTCAACTCAACAGTGAAATAGAAACGGACTAGAATAACCAGATAAGATCTGGTAAGTGCGGAGCGGCCAGGCATGGTGGTGTAGGCCTGTGACCATAGCTACTCTGAAGGCTGAACCTGGAAGACTGGAAGTTCAAGGCCTGCTCACCTTAGTGAGATCATGTCTCACAAAGTTTGATGCCGGGCGTGGTGGCGCACGCCTTTAATCCAGCACTCAGAAGGCAGAGCCAGACGGATCTCTGTGAGTTCGAGGCCAGCCTGGACTACAGAGCGAGTTCCAGGACAGGCACCAAAAATACAGAGAAATTGTCTCGAAACCAAAAAAAAAAAAAAAAAAGTTTGGAAAAAAAAAAAGGTGGTGGTGGGAGATAGGAGATGCCTGCCTAGCTGGCTCCAGGTCCTGAGTTCAATCCCCACTGCTGACAGGGGAAAACAGACAAAATTCAATTTTGGAGGACATACATGATCCGACTTTGAAACTTAGTATAGAAGTTACCTCAGTGGTGAAGGCCTGGCGTTGGTGTGAGGGCCGGCAGTCTTCTAGCGGACTGGAACAGACACACACGTGTAGGGGCAGTTTCTGAAAAGGCGCAAAGGCTGCTCAGTGGAGAGGGCTTTAAAGCTGATACTGGGCAGGTGGGGTGGCGCCACAACTTTAATTCCAGCACAGGCATAGCTCTGTGAGGTCAAGGCCAGCCAAAGTTTCGTAGTGAGACCTTGTCTCAAAAAAATAAAAATTAAAAAAAAATTAAAAGAAGAAGAAGAGAAGGGAGAGAAAGAGGAGGAGGAGAGGGAAGAACGGAAAAACAACCCAGGTAGGGAGATTTTGCTAAGAAAAAAAAAAAAAAAGACTTACAGCTAGAATACTGTGTAAATTCTTAAGTCCACAACACCAAAACTGTCCAGCATCAAAATGGGTACTGTGAGTCACATTTACTCAGCTGCAGCTGTCTGCTTTGTTTGGAAAGGAGGTAGGGAAGGAGAGTAGGACAGTCATGGGGTGGAGCCTGAGAAGAAGCAGGAGGCTTCCCAGGATCCCTGGATGGGATGGGCAAGCTCACTTTCTTATTGGTGCCAAGAGTTTGTATTAAAATGCACCAATCAGTGCATCCGCGCCATCAATCATCAGGAAGATGCAGCTGGGAGCCACACCCAGAAGCACAGTTCACTGGAATGTTCAAAGCTCTGTGCCAGGTGTTGAGCCGGGGGAAAGCTGAGAGTCAGACCATGCTGGCATGGAGGACACTTGGTAAAGCCACTCTGGAAAACAGTCTCGGGGCAAGAGGGAGGAGCTGGGGAGACAGCTCTGTCAGGAAAGCACTTGCCGCACAAGCTGGAGGCCCCGGCTTTTGGTCCCTAGCACCCACATAAATGCCAGGTATAGTGACGTGTACTGTAATCCAGCACTGGGGACATGGAGACAGGAAGGGCTTGTGGGCTACCCAGCCTAGCGAATCGGCCGGCGAGCTCCAGGCTCAGTGGGAGACCTGTCTGAAATAAGGTGGCGGTGGTTAAGGAAGACACCAGACACTGACTGGTCACATCAGCATGCACAGGCACACATACCCACCCCAGTCCCCAAAACACAAGTGGTCTGGACATTTCTTGGAAAGCTAAGTGTGTGCTGTTAGCGTTTGAACATGAAGTGGCCTTCCGGAAGGCTCGTGTCGGCTTGGTTCTAGTACATTGGTGTTCAGAGGTGGAACCTTGGGAAGAGAGTGGATCCAGAGGGCCCTGACTTCTTCAGTAGGTTAATCCATTGGTGTGTTTGTAAAAGGATGGCATTGTAGGAAGGTGGTGGCATCTAGGAAGTGGGACCTCATTGGGTGAAACCAGTCACTGGGAGCATGGCCCTAGAAAGACACACTGAGTCCCCAGCCCCTTCCTGTCTGAATGCTTTCTGGCTATAAGGTAAACAGCTTACTTCCACACCTTCGGCCATGATACTTGCCTCATTTACAGCCGAGTACGAGCACAGCCAGCCAGTCACAGATGGGAGACCTTTGAAACCTCCGAAACTGTGAGCCAAAACAGTTCTTTCGCTCATTTAACCTGTTTCTCTCAGGTGTCTGTCACAGCAAGGGAAAACACACACAGCCAGCCTAGTTCTAGAGGAATGAACATTTAGGCTATCTAAAGACTTCTGTGTGTGATCACAGCAGCCTTGTTGAGAATAGCCAGAAGCTAGAAGCACACCATGAGAAAGTGTGTGGGTGAGATGCCATCCGGAGAAGGTAACGGAGTCTTAGGTCATCATCCGGCATAGCTGCTTGGACAGCTGCTAAGCAAGAGGAGCCAGGAAAGCGCCTATGTGGGTCCCTTTGGAATTCTGGAATGTCCCAGCTAGCCTCTAGTGTCCAGAAACTCGCCTATGGCTGTCTGCTTTGTTGGAAAGAGGTAGGGAAGGAGAGTAGGACCAGTCGTGGGGTGGAGCCTGAGGAGAAGCAGGAGGGCATCCCTGGATGGATGGGCAAGCTCACTTTCTTATTGGTGCCAAGAGTTTCCCCACAGGTTTGTATTAAAAATGCACCTAACTTCATTCTTTGGCTAGTTTCTCCATACATTTATGTCAGAATGTACCAAACATCACTCTAATATATGGGCAAATTGATATGTGTCGATTATGGCTCAGCAAGGTCATTTAAATGTCACGTAACAACTAAACCTCCAGGTAAGGAAGACCCCAGATGTAGAACTTTCCCAAAGGATGCTTCTGTGTGCGTGCACTGAAGGCACATTACTTTGTCCATGGATTTGTAGAGGTCTACCCTCTAGGACTCAAGTGTGGTTGACTAGAAAAGTAGATCCAGCTCTTTTTCTAGCCTGTGATCGCAGAACTCCTAGAATAGAGGTAGGAGAATGATTGTCCCAGGCCAGCCTGGGCTTCACAGCAAGAGCCCATCCTACACAAGCAAAACCTTCCTCTCTCCAGAGACCCCTCCCCTGTAAAAGGTCACCCACTGGCTCAGCTGAGAGCGGAAGTACTCACAGAGCACTGCTTGGGTCGTGCTCGGCCACCTTCCCTTTTCTCTAGTTTAAAGGAGGCCGGATGCTTCCTTACCTCATGGCTGGCACTTGGAACTCCTTTTGCATTCCATGCTACACTGGTCTTTAAAAAAAAAAAAAAAAATGAGCCAGGCTGTGGTGGCACATGCTTTTAATCCCAGTACTCCAGAGGTAGAGACAGGCGGATCTCTGTGAGTTCAAGGCCAGCCTGGTCTATAGAGTGAGTTCCAGGACAGGCTCCAAAGCTACAGAGACACCCTGTCTCAAAGAACAAAACCCAAACCCAAACAAAACAAAACAAAAAGTGCAGCTGGGGATGTAGCTCAGTTTATAGAGTGCCCACCTAGTATGCGTGAGGCCCTGGGTTCAGTTCCCGGCACTACATGAACTTGGGTATGGCGATGCACCTCTGTAATCCCAATATTTGAGAGGAGGCAAGAGTTCAATTACATAGAAAGTTTGAGACCAGCTTAGTCTGTAGGTAGAGTTTCTCTGTCTCTGTCTCTGTCTCTTTTTTTTGTTCCTCTCCTTTCTCTTTCCCTCCCTCCCTCCTACTTCTCCCTCTCCTGCCACACACAAAAGAGACAGCCATGTTTCCCCAGAGAAGGTTCCATGCCAGCAGTTGCTAGAAATGGTCATAAAGGGAGCTAGGGCACAAGATGGAATAACCAAAGGTGTAGCCCCTGAGAAGAGAGTCAGGGCTCCCAGCAGCAGGCCTCCCTCAGCCCTGCAGGCTTGGGGGTCAGACCTGTGATCAAGGCAGAAGGAAGTGGGTAGAGGTCCCCTCCTGCTCTGTACCACAGACCTCAAGTTTCTGAATACTCTGAGCACAGACAAAATGCATGGACCCTCCCAAGTGGCCCATGGCTGGCTAGAAGTGACCAGGAGAAGGCAGCTTTCGTCGTCTGTGCTCTTTTCTATGTCTGAATGACGCGGCCTGGCTGCCAAGGTGAATAACAAGCGTCGGCTGTCCCACTGAGTCCCCCCCCCCCGGGCAGGTGAGGGAGGCAAGCAGCATTTGAGGGGCACTGGGTTGCTGGGGAGTTGGACTTCTGCCATCTGGCTTGCTGGGACTGTGTGCTCCCTAGCAATCATGCCAGACCCAACAAGACAAAGAGGACAGATGGCCCTGCAGCTATGCATAGGCCACCAGGAATGAAATGTCATGTCCAACAAGCTACGTCAAGGGACAGAAGCTAGCCTGGTGTGGCAAGAAAGCACGCTTCTGAGCGAAATAACCGCACTTCCTAATAGTTGCAACCCGATTAGGTTGCTGTGGTGAACCCCCAGGCTCCCTCTAAAGCACCTGCACGATGTAAGTTATGATACCCTGGGGAATTTGCCATGGGTTGAATCATATCCCCTCCTCAAAGATGCTAAGTGCGAACCCCTAGGACTTCAGAAGGATCTTCTTCAGAAACAGGCTCTTGACAAATGTGGTCAAGTCAAGATGAAGTTTAACTACAGTGGGATGGGCCTGAATCCAACATGGCAGTGTCCTTTTAAAGAGGGAAACTTGGGGCTGAGGAGATGATCCAGTGGGTAAAATACTTGTTGCCTGAGTAGTTGGTATCCCAGAAACCATGGAAACTGGAACACAGTGTAATAGCATCTATTATCCCAGTGGACCTGCCAGGAATCGGAGGTGGAGACAGGAGACTTCAGAGGCTTGGGGGCAGCTAGCCCGGCTAGCACAGCACAAAGACCCTGTCCCCAATAAGAAGGAAAGGAGACCCAGCACCCACGTTCTCCTCTGGCTTCCACACATGCTGTAGCACACACATGCCCTCACTCACATACATGAGCAACACGCACACGCACAAGCACACACAGCATGGGTTGAAGATTTGGATACAGCCTTATACACGTGGAGACCATGGTTACATGAAGACAAAGGCAGAGAGCTGAGAAATTCCTCTAAGAACCACTGATTGCATGAGGTCAACATCAAATCCCCGGCATCTGGACAAGGCCTGGGGCAGATTCCCTGAGCCTCAGGAGGAGCCAGCCAGCCAGGCTGCACCAGGCCCAGACTTCAGCCTCCAGCTCTGTGAGACAGTTTGTCTGTACTTTATTATGCAGCTAGCTGTACTTGCAGATGGGGCTCCACTCAGGCAGCAAGCAGCATCATGCCATTTGTCATTTGCACCCCTTCATCCCACCCCCCCTGTCCAGGTGGGTCTGAGGCTACAAGTATGCAGGCTGAGTGTGCTAAGGACCCTCTGCTTGGTCTCAGCACACATGGCTTTGATGGTTGGTCTTCGTCTGGAGCAATCTGTGAGCCAGCCATACCTGGCGCCTCCACTGCTGTGTCTGCCGAGCTGGATCTGTTGCTAGTGTTGTTGAGCTGAATGCAGGAGCTCCCAAGCAGGCAGATGTCACCAGTTAAGGGTAGAGAACCCCATCTACTCCTACCTTCAGGTCAGGGCCGTGGGCCAGCTCAAGTGGCATCTCCAAGGCCTTCTCAGCCCTTGCCCTTATGTGTGCACATAAGCAGTTCAGTGCTGGAATGCTGGAGTGGTGACTCTTTTCAAGAGGGGTGGTTCCCTTCTGGACTCTCTGGCTGGCCTCAGGAGAGCATATACACTTGACTCAATAGCCCACACTAGAGGGTAGAGCAGCAAGGCCCCCTTAGGTGAGGATCTGGGTGGGGGAGCTTCTGCTCCTGATGGGTTCACAGGAAGGAACAGAGCCTCCCTCCTCTGCCAGTATGCAGAGGCCCTGGCTCACTGTGTCTGGAAATATTACACGTATATGGAAACCTGCTCCAAAGTAAGCGTGGCATTTCATGAAGACAGGTCGATAGTCACTCCCCACAGCTCTCCTTCCCCCTCCCCTCATCTCATCATCCCTTTATCCTCTGGGCCAAGGAGGCCTTAAGGCAGTGAGGCTACCCCAGCCTGGTGTGGGAGCTGCATGGCAGGGTGAAGGCGTCTTTTGTCTGTGCAGCCATGAGTGGGGACCGGGCTTGGCTGTCACTCCTCTGTGGTGTGTCTGAGGACTTTTCATCCTTTCTGAGGCTCTGCCCTTCAGAAAGAGGGACTGCCGTGAGGATTAGATGAGTTAAATTCTGTGGCAAGGGCACCTCTGAGGGCACCTTCTGGGTGGCACAGAAGTCCAGGGGCTTTGCCTGGTGGAAATGTCAGACAGACAGTCTGCCATCTGCTAAAGGCAGGTGTGAAGTCTCAGGGCCAGCATGGCAGACAGATCATCTGGGTTCACATCCTGGAGGCTACAGGTGGACAGTCCTGGGGCCAGATGCCACCCGACCTTTACAGATCTGTGCCCAGCATCCTCCGAGTCGTCCTGTGTACCCACAATTACTTGACATCAACACAGGCCCCAGGTCAGGAGCAGCCATCTGGCTGCTTCAGCAGAATGCTCACTTCCAGTCTGGCTGTGTGCAGAGTACAGGAGTGAGCTGGCTGTGCCTTCCTCCGTGATCCAAATGTCAGGCCTTGGAAACAGCAGGGAAGCCCCACCTTAGGCTGAGCATTTCCTGCTCTTTGAAAGGATCTTGGTCCCAAGTCCCATGCCTGGAAGGTCTGGGACACTAAGGGAAGGTGAAGAATGTGCGTTAATGAGCTGGGGTGGGTGATCCAGCTTGCCTTTGAAAGCTCTGATCTAGTGCCAGGGACAGCCACACTGTTCCCCAGAATGTTGCTGAATAAAGAGGAAGCACAGGAGGCCCTCCCCACAGTGGGTAGCAGATAATATAGCTGGCTGGGACTGACTTCGGACTCCACCGAAACTGGGTTTGGTTAGTGGAGAAATGGGCAACTGTATGTCAGAGAACTTAGATTTGTTTACTCTGGGGTTCTGTCCAGACGGAGCCTTCTATGTGCTGGGCACAGTGTATATAGGCTCAGATACCTGCAACTTCCCAGTATTCTGTTGCTCGCTTTGGACAGCCCTGTGTGTCCCACTTTCCTTGACTGCATATGGAGATGCTGGTGTACCCTTGCAGGTTCCTAGTAAGTCCTTGCTCTGCTGGACCCTTCACACCATCCCAACACGCACCCCAGCTCACCCTCAACACCATCACCATCACAACACGCACCCCAGCTCACTCCCAACACCATCACTATCCCAACACGCACACCCAGCTCACCCTCAACACAACACTCACCCAGCTCACCCTCAACACCATCACCATCCCAACACTCACCCCAGCTCACTCCCATTCTCCTCCAGGGTTCCCGGAAGCATTCCTTACTCCCAACTTGCCTTCCTTTTATTTTTATTTTATCTTGAGAAGTTTGGAAAGCTATTGCTGAGGAGCTGATGCATCCAGACACCTTCCAGTCCCACTCAGCCTTCCAGCTTGAGAGCTGCCCGTTTGGGGAAAGAACTGATTTTGAGCGAGACTACAGGATGCTTTCAGGGCCTCTAGAGTCCTTAGGGAGTGAGGAGGGCAGGGAGGCAGTTGGAGACACTCCCTCCTGCTTTTGGACCAGGCCTTGCAGCAGGCTGCTGAGGGTCAGGGGAGGGTGGTAATTCTGCCACCTGGGTCACCACAACATTCCTGTGGTTCGATGGGTGGGGAGGAGGTACAGCCAGCCACCTGTCCCACAGGCTGTTCCTGTGTCTGCAGTCTGTGGCATTCCGTCACAGCTCCTGTCTACACACCTCCCCCACTTGGCCATGTCCAGTGCTGTCCTCAAGCTCTGCAGTCATCAGGAGCAAGTGGGTGCCAAGAGGCAGACGTCTGAACTCAACACCACCCTCCCAGGCCCTCAATGGTGGTTTGGACACTTGTCCGAAATGTTTTCTGGCTCTTGGGAAGGGCTTCAATCTTCTCTTGAGCTGCAGGATTGAACATTAGGCTTGTTCCCTAACACCCACCCTGACCCAGAAGGCTTTGTCTTCCAGTCCAGAGGCCTTTTGGTCATGTCCCTCTTGGTAGAAAATGCTCGCATTCCCAGAAGGCTATTCGTATGTCAAGGTTTCAGGAAGGTGGTTTGTTCTGGACTCGTGCACAGGGCTTTAGAAAGGGCTAAAAACGGAAAACAGAGTCCCACACTCAAGTTCTACCTCACCAAGCTCACCAAGAGGTGACACCACATTTTCCCAGCAGGCCAGTGTCACTGGCTTGCCAGAGAAGTTTCCTCTGGTCGAGTCCTGACCAGGAAAAACAATGTAAGGTAACCAGTACCTCCAGTCCCACCTTTTCCCACTTCCTGTGTCTTCAGCCTGTGGAGTCACAAACATGCATGTCCTTAAACTGCATCGATTTTAAAACTGGTGTCTTTGTGGTAATTTTACCCTCTGGCATCCGTTTGCATCTGCTGGGATATCATTGGCCAGTACCTCAATGCTCAGTGCACCTGAGAGCAGGGAGCCTGTGGTGGCAGCAGATACTAGCTCTGCACAGTGTCGAACCACTAACTCCATGGCGACTCCCCCACAGTGGTCTCTCAGACCCCAGTGCTCCGGCGGAGGGGATCCCAGCTGCTCCTGGGAGGTGTACAAAAGTCCTTGCCCAGGGAGTTTTGAGCTGGACTTCCACTGGCTCCTGTTCTGGTGCCTGGGGAGCTAGTGATGTGCAGAGCAGGGAACCTGAGTTAGAGCTCTCCATAGCATGTTCCAGAAGGTCCCACGGTTCCTGGTGGTCCCTGCCTGGGTGATGACTTTTCACCCTTCTTGGATGCCAGGGACTGAGGCCTCAGCCGTCCCAGAAGCACCTGAGTCAGGAACTCATCAGCAAGTGTCTCCACTGCTGGTGAAGCCCGGCTGAGGTGGCTTCCCCGGGGCACATGCTTCAAGGGTCTCATCCCAGGGAGGTGACAATCCCCTTTGCTCAGACTTGCTGGTGCTCACACTCTCCACTGTATACACCACAGCCCTGCTCTGGACTCAGGGCTGAGCCCCACCTCTTCCAGCAACCAGACTTTTTTTTTTTTTTTTACTTTGTACCTCTGTCTGATGTCCCTTTAAAATTGTACAGCCTCCACCACCATCCACCTTCACAACTCTTCCATCTTCCCAAGCCGAGACTTTCTCCCATTAACCACCAACTCCCAGCTACTCCCCAGCCCCCAACACTCCCCATCCTATCTTCCACCTCAGTTCCACAGCTCTTCCTCACTCCTGTAAGTAGGTCCATGCAGCCCTGTCCTATTATAATTGGCTCATCTCACTTAGCACAGTGTCCTCGGGGGGCCATCTTTATTGCACTTCATTCATTTTTATGGCTGGTTAATACTCTGTTCTGTGAATCTTCCGTATATACCACGGTTTTTCATTCACGTGATGGTGACCCCTTGGGTCACTCCCACCTTTTAGCTGTTGTGAAGAATGCATTGTGAGCTTGGAAGTATGGATGTAGTTAGGGTACAAGGCCCAGAAGTGGCCTTGCCAGGCTCAGGGTGATCTGCGTTTTCCTCAGGAGATGCCATTTTACATTGATTGCTACCAGGGCTTCTTGCCTTCTGTGTCTTTGACAGTAGTCATCCTGAGGGTATGAGGCGGTTTCTCATGACCTTGACTTTCACTTCATCAGTGATTTCCAGCATATTTTCCTGTGCCCATTGGTCAGTCATGTGTCTTTTATGGTTTTTTTTTTTTTGTGGGGAGGGGGTGTTTATTCAAGTCCATAACCCATTTTGTAAAATTCCATATGAATTTTAGGATGTTTTTTCTTTCTTTAAACAGTGCTGTTGAACTTTGATAAGTATTGCATTGAACCTGTATATTGATTTAGGTAGCATTACTGCCTGGACAATGGTAAGTCTTTTAATTAATGCCTATAATCTCAGTGTTTGGAGGGTGAGGCAGGGGGATTACAAATTTGAGGCCAGCCTGGGCACCATAGCAAGATGCTGTTTTGAAAATCTTCCAAGGCATGAATATAGGGTGTCTTTCCACATCTTGAATTTCTTTAATCAACATTTTGTAGTTTGGGGTGTAAATCTCCCACCTCCTCTTGAAGTCCTAAGTATTTTACCCATTTTGATACAAACACATATGTAATTATTTTTAGCTTTCCTTTCAGCTTGCTCACTGTGGATGTATAGACATGCAGCTGGTGTTTGTATGCTGTGTCCTGAAGCGTCCCTCCATTCATCTGCTGCTTCTAATCAGGTGTTTCGGGTCCTGGAGTTGCCTGTATGTAACTGAGCTGCTTTGCTTTACAACTGATGTGTTTGCATGGAGTGTATGTCAGGGATAGGGTGTGCGATAAGGTATACGAATGCTGATGTGCTGGGTACCCGTGCATGAATATGTGTGACTGTGACTACAGGAGATACACACACGTGTGTGACATATTTGTGCAGTGGGTATACATTCAGGGGCATGCATGTGTCTGATGGCTGCCATGGGGCTTTCTGTGGGTTAAGGCAGGGTCCTGGCTGCCCACTGGGCAACACAGCCTCTAGAAGTACCCGATATACATAAGACAGGGAATTGGTTGGACTTGGAGCCACTGGCCTCATGGCAAGGGTGTTTGTAGACGTGTTTCTTTTGTTTTTGTTTTTGTTTTCTAAGACAGGGTTTCTCTGTGTAGCTTTGCACCTTTCCTGGAGCTCAATCTGTAGACCAGGCTGGCCTCGAACTCACAGAGATTCACCCACCTCTGCCTCCTGAGTGCTGGGATTAAAGGTGTGTGCCACCTGGGCTGTAGATGTGTTTCTTGTGTTCAGCAGCCGACAAGACCGGGCACGTATTTAAGCTGCTGGGCAATTTCACTGCTTCTCAGCATCTGATCTCCTCGCCGAGCAGAGAAACCAGCCTCAGCTGACCGTCCTCCCCGGGGAGATAGATACTGTGTGGCCGGACTCTAGCCCAGCTGCTGGTATGGGCACCACTCCACAGCATGGCCCTGTTCCTTCCTAGGCACTGGGAAGCTGAAGCCCGGAGAGGGGAGATGTCCAGAGGGTGTGTCCTGACTCAGCAGAGAACTCAGGCTACCACCCCGGTTCTCTGCTCTCTCTGTCTTCAGCCCTTTGGGTGGGGAGTGTACTATACTCCAGAGGACCGTCCTGGGCAGGGAGCATTTGCAAGTGATGGAGGCCCACAGGATCTGTTGGCACGTGGACCTGGCTCCTGCCCGATGGTGGCCCTGTATACCCAGGGGCCAGGTTGTGGGTGGCAGGGGTAACTGCTCAAGTGTCTATAACATACTCACTTCACAGAGCTGTTTCAAGAAGAACACCAATTATTTGATACCTAAGGACTCCGATCTGATGAGAGAGACCATGTGTTGCCAGCATGCCCCCGCTCCTGGTTCGCATTTTTGAGTCTGGAATGTGTTAAAGGATTCCAGAACCAAGTCCCCCCAGAATCCGCAGCATCCCCGTCCTTCCTGCCCCTCTGCATGGACCCTAGTGGCCTGTGCCCTTCACCCCTCCCCTTCTTTCTAAGAAGATTGAGCTCTGAGAAGCCCTCCACACCCACATGTTTCCACTACAGACACCTGTCAGGGCAACTCAGGGCACAGTGTTGACATCTGGGTGGAGCCGCCCACGCCGGACATCCCTCAAATAGCTGGCCTTTTCCTCTGCGTCAGCCTCACCAACCAGCTCAGCACAAACTTTAACCAGCCACCCAGTGGCCATGGGGCACCCGACACACACCTGTCCTCCGCATGCTCAGAGGCGAGGAAATAAACCATTTTTCTCACCGTTTTGCAAAGAGAGACGGACCGACTTACAGGGCTCCCTGTGGCCCTGACACAGCAAGCCAGCCAGCACCACCCAGTGTTTGAGGGCCCAGCTTTGCTCATGGCTGGTCCTCACAGCCTGTTCTCAGAATCCTTTCCTATCTGGGCCAGTCCACGAGCCAAACCTCTACCGTCCAGCCTCTGGCCTCAGTTTTTGTGAGACAGGAAGGCCAACAGTGAGTGGGCCAGGATCCCAAGGCCAGAGGAGTCTCACCAGGATCCCAGAGCATGGCAAGAGGCTCACGATTGCTGCTGGTGGTTTGGGGATCAACTCAAGGATGTTCCATTTAAATGCAAAAGCCGGTTTTAAATTCTGGTTTACCAGAAGGGCTGGGGAGGCCACCATGGGCCACCCCAGGGAGACAGGCCTACAGCCTCAGGGGAAGCAGCTCTACCACTTTTGGACCATGAAACTGAAGCCTGATGCCACCTGCACTTTCCAGCCGCTTCCCGGGCCCTCGGCTGTCCTGTTGTGTGTGGCATTGACCCTGTCAGGGGCTCCCCTGGGGTCCTCCACCCTAAGCCAAGACTGCCCCTCTCCTCCCCGGAACACCCCCCCCCCCCGTCCCTTGACCCCTGTTCCCGGCTGCTGCTATGCTATGGATCTGAGTCTTCCCTTTCCTTACCTGGCTTAGGGTGCTTAGGCCAGTCCAGTTCCGCTTCACTGGACCCTCAGCTGCTCCTCACACTCCCTCCTTGCATTTGTCAGGGGAGCCTGAAGCCAGCCCCCCCAAAACCTCAGGAGGGACACTGGGGGCGCAGTATGTCCTCTCAGCCGTCTCTAACATCGGTGGGCCCCTCCTCCTTCCCCAGGGCATCAGCTCCATGCCTCCCGGTTTTGACCTCTTCTCTGCACCAGCAGCCTTGCATTGCGGTTTCCTGCGTTCACCCTCCACTCTGGTCCAGGGAGTCCAGGTCCGCCAGGCATGGGCCAGTCCTTAGGAGTGCTGGCTGCAGGACCATCTTCCCCCAGGACATCCACAGGCCCCTTACGGGCTGTCCCAGCTCATCTTCCTGCCCAGCTCATGTGTAGAATGGACACCGTGTACCCAGAACTGGCCTCTAACACCCATTCCTTCCGTTTTTAACCGCTGGGCATCTGTGGTGGTTTGAATGTAATTGGCCCCCCCGTAAGCTCATAGGGACTGACACTGTGAGGAGATTTGTTGGAGTAGGTATGGCCTTGTTGGAGGAAGTGTGTCACTGTGGGGGCGGCTTTGAGGGTTTCTATACTCAAGACACCGCCCAGTGTTACAAATCCGCTTCCTGTTGCCTTCTGATCAAACTGTAGCCAGCAGCCATGTCTGCCTGCATGCTGCCATGCTCCCTGCCATGATGATAATGGACTGAACCTCTGAAACTGTAAGGCGCCACCTCAATGAAATGTTTTCCTTTGTAAGAAGTTGCCGTGGTCATGGTGTCTCGTCACAGCATCCCTGACGAAGACAGCATCCCTTCAGATACATGGCTTTTCAAGTTTACAGTCTGCCCACCAGACCTCCCGCCTGTCTGGGGAGCCTAGGGTCCTGTCCCTCACAGTCCAGTCTCTTTCCCATTCCAAGCCAGCAGCCCTACTCAGAGGCTCCAGAGCCCCCGCTGCCACCCTGGCCCTGACACAGCTCTCCATAGCCACCTTGGGATGCCACCTGTGCTGGTTCTGTCTTGACACGTCGGTGCTGGAGAGAGCAAGCCAGGGCCTCCTGTGTCTAAGCAGGCTTTGCCTCAGAGCCACGCCACCAGCTGATCTTTGCTTCAGATACTTTTTTTTTTGATGTATGTGTGTAGGGGATGAGACAGGATTTCTCTGCGTAGTCCTAGCTGTTCTGGATACTTTTAAATACTTTTATTTTGACAAGCTGCAGATTTATAAAATTACTGTGAGAACAGTGAGAATTTCCTCAGACTCCCACCAGTGTCCCTGTTGTTGTACCTGTGTCTACATTGGTGACAATTAAAAGACCAGACCCACAATGCATTGCTATTCCCTGAAAGTCCTTGCCTCGGTCTAATTCCCTCAGGTGTTCTCCCAGGTCCTCCACCCTCACCAGGATCCTTTCAGGAAGGAAACTGACATTCGGTTCTTCTGTCTCCTCAGACGGAGTCAAACTCCCCCCCCCACCCCCACCCCCCCGTTCTCCAGCCAGAGTGCGCCTCATGTTGTCTCAGGGGTGGAGGAGCCTAGGTTGCCAGGAAGAAGTTCCCATAGACCAGGGGCCATCTTCATGACATCATCCAATCACACACCACCTGTCCAACTCACCGGTGTAATCCGGCCTCGGGCCACCCTGTTGGTTCCTGCAGTGTGCACGGGCTTCCTCCCCTGTGGCCCTGTGGAGGAAGGGATCCTGCTGCATCGTATCGGGAGCTGTTGGCCCTCTTCGGGACATGATCTCTGCAGTCTGTGGTTCTGTTGGAAAGGGAGCGTTCCCACATTGTTTGCCAACTACTGATGTATATTCGTATAGTCTTGTGGGTGTCCACTCTGTGCTTTGGGCCGTCACCCCAATTTCCTTTATTTTATTGCTGAAATCGTAGCAGCAGTGGCCATCAGCAGCTCCTCCGGTTCCTCCTGAGCTCCTGGCCCATCCACCTTCACGGCAGCAAGCTTGGAGTCACCTTTCAGTAATGTACAGCCACACGCAGCCTGCAGAGGCCTTGTGTCCCACCAGGCTCAGTCCTAAGGGTGTCCCCTAGTTTGAGTCACTCTGATTTCAGCAGAAGCCACTCGCTAGAGCACATGTCCCCAGCTTGTGCACTGGCTCCCCCCACCCAGTCAACCTCTCGCCTTCAGCCTCCCTCTCGCGCCTTTCTAGCCACAATTCTTCTGTCTTTGAGCGTGGGCCACACTGGGCTTGCCCCTGCCTCAGACCTCTTTGCTCAGGATATCCCCGGCTGTGGAGGCTGTCCCCCTGGGCTTCTGCCGGCTCTCCTGTTACCATTTCCATGCAGAAGGCTGGAGTCCTGGCTCCACAGCAGCCCAGGCCCATGGATTCCCCTCACTTGGCCCTTACTTGGACCTTGCTTTGAAGCTTGCTTCACTCCGAATGTCTCCGCTCTTCCCAAGTACCGGGCAGAAACAGTTTGAAGAGGGAGGGTTTCACTTGCTCATACTGCAAATGTTTCAGTTCCATCATGGCCAGAAAAGGTCATGGCAGCTCTAATCATGGAGACCCGGGAGGAAGATGGTCAGAAAGCAGGGCTTGGGGCCGCAGCGGCCCCAAGTGGGTGAAGCATCTACTGTGTGAGCACAAGACCTGGGTTCACACACCCAGAACCCACGTGAAAAGCTTGAACATGGCGTCACGAGCCTATAACCTAGTGCTGGGGCTGGAGGTGCAGAGAGGCAGATCCCTAAGTTCACTGACCTGTCCAGCCTAGCCAACAGTTTCGGGTTCAGTGGAAGAGCCTGTCTCAAAAAATAAGGTGGGGAGCAGTCAAGGAAAAGACATCCAGGATCTGCCTGTGCCCTCCACATGCATGCCCATGTGTGTACACTTACCACTAAGTACATAACACACACACACACACACACACACACACACACATACACACTCACACTCACTCACGTATATATGCAGAAAGGGATCGGGACAAGAGACAGACCCCAAGGAAATGTTCCCCCAATCAGCTTCTTCTCCAGCTAGGCCCTACCTAGAAGTTTGTACCATCTACCAGCTGGGGTCCAAACATTCAGCACATAGATCTAGGGGGCACATTCACATTCCAAGGGACACAACATCTCCTACTCCCCATCATAGTTAAGTTCATTTGTAAATTCAGTTAGTTAGCTCTGTCTCTGGAGACAGCTGGGAACAAATCTGCTCATCTGTAAACAGACGATGAGGCAGATTCAGGGGCTTGCCATTCATGCTGCGTGAGCGAGCGATCATGAAGGGAAGTTCTACACAGCAAGTCAGGTAAGAGAGCCCGGCGGTGGTGGCACATGCCTTTGATTCCAGCACTTGGGAGACAGGTAGACGATATCTGTGAGTTCAAGGCCTGCCTGGTTCACATGACCCCCCAAAGGGACACTGTACACTAGCCACTGGTTTTCAGGGCTAGAGACCGTGCTGAACAGTACCACAAGCCATGGGTAGACCCAGGAATGAGAATAGTTACTCCAGCTTCCTCAACAAACACATGGGAAAAAACAACAACAACAACAACAAAACACAACAGATGTAGGAGACCTGGTGGCCACGTGCAGCCCTGGGCACAGCCTGGACCCCAAGCTTCAGTGAAGTCAGACTGCCAGTGGTAAAAGCCACAGTGGTGACAGCCTGGGGGTATGTATGTGTCAAACTCTAGTGTGCTGGAGAATTATCAGCCCTTTTTCTGGAAGTAGTCATGTATTGGGATTATTCTAGAAGGAATTGCCATCAAGAGATGCTTCTGCCCAATGACCATTGACATGAAGGAAATGTGGGCGTAGAGGGGGGCGGTGTGCCATTTGGTTAGAGGAGAGACTGTTGGTCCTTGGCCAAAGTTGGAGGCTGCAGGGGAGGTGGGTACAGTGTTGTCGTTGTTGCTGTATGCTTGTCGGTGATGATGTGAGACAATTTCCTAATGAAAAGTTAAAAGCAGGGCTGGAGAGATGGGTCGGTCAGTAGAGCACATGACTGTGCAATCATGAGGAACTTGAATCTGGACCCCAGCTCCCAAGCTAAAAGCCACGCACGCCTGTAACCCCAGTGCCGAGGGGTAGGGCAGAGACGGGGATTGCTGAGCTATCTTCTGGCCCAGTTCCGGTTCTGTAAGAGGGCCTGTCTCAAAGGAATAAGGCAGAGAATTACACAGCAGGACTTCCTCTGGCCTCTTGCACTTGAACACATAATGTGTGTTCACACCACACACGTGTACAAAAAAAAGAAAAAAAAATTGAAAATCAGTTCCTAAAGACAAAATGAGAGTAGGTGGGTCTGGCTCTGATTCCAGGCCCAGGCGGCTGTCAGAGTAGAAAGGTTCCCCGCTCTGGCAGGCAACGTGCCCTGGAAGTACAGCAGGATGGAGGCACAGGATGGCGCAGTGCGGGCATGCGTGAGATCCCAGACTGGCTTGAGTCCAGCCTCCACCTGTGATGGATTGAGCCAGCAGCCGCCAGGCTTGGGCTGGGTGAGTTTTTGTCATAGGCTTAGCTGGCCACCACTAGGCTGCAGATTCTGACCCAGGTGCCCCTATGGAGGCCTCCTTAGGTCAAATTTAATTGGAGTCAATCCAGTCCATAGGCAGATCACTCCAATCACAGCCATCTCTCTGTCTGGGAAGATACTTTAATTTTGAGTCGTTAAGGACTTTCTGTAACTTCAAGAGAGTGTCAGTGCACAATCACTTGAAGCCCCAGGGATACCTCAAGACAGGCAGCCAGGCAGGAAGGCTTAAAAATAAGCGTGGAATGAACAAGGCGCAGCAAAACACTGGAGCTTCAGAACCCATGTGAGGGTGACGCAGCGTGGCTTCCTGAGCTAATTACATTTGTGGGTGTTTCTGCCGGTCCAGGCTGTTCCAGACGCTGGAAAGGTTCAGAAGAGCCGCTTACCCTGCAGTGATCATGGTTGAGAGGATTTAGTGATAATCAAGCCAGTAACCAGCCCAGGCAGCTGTGTGTCCACACCCCTCCCTTCCCGCATGAAGCTCAGTAAACCCAGCACTAGAAAGACAAAGGGATGTGCCTAGCATCCCCACTCATGTTCCTCGCTGCTTTTCCCACCATGCCATTGGTCCGTTAATCTTCCCGTTTAAGTCTCCACTGGCCCTGTGCATGACGGTAGGGACTTTGTCTCTCTATAGTGAAGGGAGAGCAGACAGCAGTCAAGATGAGGAATCCTTTGGATAGGATGCTGCGTGTTGGGGGCAGGGCTTCTCCAGGTCCTGCTACACTGGGTGGGGGCACAGTGCATCTTTTTATGAGGGTGAAGGATGCAGTCTAGCCCCGTACTGATCTTCTGTCAGTTTACCAGCACAATGCCCACAGATGTGCCCCTGAGGTCACAGCCCACAGAGGGAGGGTCGGGCCACAGCGCTGAGGCTCCAGGGCAGAGATGCCAGCTCTGGCAATGGCGTCAGACAGCTCTCCCTACACAAACAGAGACCCACACGGGCTCCAAGACAGAATGTTCCTACCGCAGCCAGGATGCCGGGTGCGGCTGCCCTGCTTGGCTGCCTCTTTTTGTTTATTTATTTGTTTAAGTTTTTCTTCTTTGAGTACAGAAGTGACATTGAGGAAGGAGCGTTCTGTGGCTGCCAGCCACAGCCTTAGAGCCTATTCCTTTTGGAGTACCATTCACTTGTTGTGGTGTGTGTGATTGTGAGTGAGCGTGTGTAAGCGTGTGTGTGTGTGTGTGTGTGTGTGTGTGTGTGTGTGTGGTGTGGAGGTGCTTAACCTGTGTGGTGCATGCAGAGCCAGAGGCTGATGTCAAGAATGTCTTCCTGATAATTTCTCCACATTGGTTTTTCAGGGTCTGAATCTCCGCCTGCAGCTTGTGCCTTGGCTGCCACAACAGGCTTTTTTTTGTAGTTGTTGGGGATCCGAACTCAGGTCCTCCTGCAAGCACTTTACCCATCAAAGCCAACTCCTCAGCCCTTGGTTTTGTTTTTAAGTGACTTTACTGAGGTAGAATTTATGTGCCATAAAAGTCACCTGCTCTCGGTGTATTGCTTGGTGAATTTTGTAAACAGACTGAGTCACGAAGCCCCACCTAACCTACTTTAGAACAGTCATCCTCTAGAGTGATCCTCTGTGCTGTCTGCAGTTAATCCCTGTTCCTGCCCTGCCCCTGGCAACCATCAGGCTGCTTCCGGCTCCTAAGACTGGCCTGCTCTGAGTATTTCATGGGCAGTGGCCTCCATGCCTGCTTTCTTCCATGCAGTGGTGCATCCTGGGGGCTTGCCCGCCCTGTGCAGGGGTCACTGCTTCATTCCCGTGTGCTAGCATCACCATTGTGTGGCCGAGCCAAATGGCGTCTCTCCACTCAGCAGTCGGTGGCCACTCGGGTACTCATGCTTTCTGGCCATTGTAAATGAAGCTGCTGCACCTTTCTGGGACATTCTTAAGCTAGTCTTTAAGTGGCCATGCTTTCCATTCTCTTAGTAGATATTGGGACCTAATGACTTGAATTGAAAGTATATTTTGGAGGTAGATCATGATGTCCTATGCAAGAACACGCTGTAGTTAATTCCCTGTCTCTCCTGTTAGTGGATATCATTGTTCTGTTTACCTCTTAGTAATGCTGCAGTCATTTACTTTAGAATGCATTGGAAGTTAGGTGATTGGATAAGTAGAGGATGGATGGATGAGGATGCACAGATGGAATGGGTGTGTAGAGAGAGGGAAGCATGGATGGATGGAGGAATAGATGGATGGAGTTGTGGGTAGACATGTGATAAGTGGACTGAGTGGTGTATCTCGGGAGTGGGTATATATTGAGTAATTGCTTAATCATCGCTACACATGGAGAATTTTGAAAGTAGAATGTGGGTAGAATGCTGCCCTGAATGACTATGCGCCAGTGTTCTGTTGCAGGGGACACGCTGGGCTTGTTCTGGGTGTCCTATGGAGGGAGTGCTGAGCCCAGCCACCTGCCTGCCACCAGCAGTAAGGAACACAAGGGTAAGTCTTAATGTACCGTGAAGGCTGTAAGTCAGGACACAGGGCGTGTGGAGTCTGTCACCTCCACCATGAACAGGTGAGGGTGGGAGACTCTAAGTCCCTCTTGGGAGTCCACCGAGAGGAATCCAGGGGAAAGGTCCTACAGAGATGTTCAGGCTTCAGGATTGGCTGTGCTTGAGGAGCCTGGAGGGCATTTCCTGAAGAAGAAGGAGGAGAGAGGAGGAGGAGGAGGAGAAGGAGAAGGAAAGAAGAAGAAGAAGGAGGAGGAGGAGGAGGAGGAGGAGGAGGAGAGAGGAGGAGAGGAGGAAGAGAAGAAGAAGAAGAAAGAAGAAGAAGAAAGAAGAAGAAGAGAAGAAGAAGAAGAAGAAGAAGAAGAAGAAGAGCCTCTAGGCTAAGGTGTCTCAGGATACCTGAGCACAGCGATGTCTGTTTCTGAGGTCTTCACCCTGGGCCCTTCCTAGAAACCGTGCCTGCCCTCCCTGTCTGTGCTTCTGCTGTGTAAGCTCCTGAATTTAGTGTCTGTCAAGGTGTCCTCGTTGAGGAAACTCATCAACCCTCCAATCATATGGGTTCCGTGCACAGGAGCCCCGTGAACATTGCTGTAGACGAGGAGACTGGGAAGGCAGGCAGAGAACTGTCCTGCCCTTAGGTTCTGCTGTGTCCCACACTGATGTGGCCCCAGGTGTGCAGCCCTGGTGACGCTCTCCTGGGCTGGCGAGACAGCTGGCTCGTCCGGTGCACCCGGGTTTCGAGAGCAGCTAGGAAGAGAACAGGAAAGAAGAGGTGAAGGGATGCACCTGGTGTGACATTGGTGTCGCCCGTGGAATGCTGGCTTCAGTGGCCAGGGGTGGAGGGTCCATCTGGTGGAAGCTGCAGAAGCCAGGACCAGCTGGCAGTGCTAGCCTAGAGAAGGTCAGGGCTCTCTGAAAAGCCATATCTGTTGCCAGTTCCAGTTCCATGCCCAGGTCTGCTGGGCATGTCCAGAAGAGGGCCTGGAGGGGATAGGCAGCCATCCCAGAGATAGGACCAGAAGGGTTCTGCATGTGCCAGGGACAGGTGCAGAGGTAGATTCAGCCACAGGACTGAATGCCAGACAGGCACCAAGTTATGTCGGGTTTCGGGTTTACTGGGGACACCTTGTTGCTGCTGGCTGTTTGAGTGGACAGCACCTGCTCCCAGCTGGCCCGTGGGACTTGAAGAGCTAAGCTGGACTTGTGAACTGAGCTTCCTTCCAGGGTCTAATCTTTTCTGTCCCGTGAGTAATCAGGCTGAGGACACATGGTTTGCTGTGGGGATCAGTAGGAACAGAGCTACAGGTCTGAATGCCTATGTGTCCCAAATTCATGTATTGAAATAAACCCTCACCCCAAATGGAGAATGGTGGGGAATGAGGACTTGAGTCATGATGAGGTCATGAGATGGAGCCACATCTGTGGCTTAGAGCCCTCACAGGAGAAGCCTCAAAGCACCCACAATTCAGTACCATGTGAGACATGGAAGATACCATCTGCCGCCAGGCAGGTCCTCCTGGTGCGGGGCCTGCTCAGACAGGAGAGGTCGTTGGTCAGCTGGCACTTCAAGTCCTTTGGCCCCAGCCTCCTTTCTACTCCTTCTGTGCTCAGTTTACCCCTTAACAGCTCTTCTGTGAGGTCTTGAAGATCAGGAGAGGACTCAGAGAACTACCTCGCCTCAGCTGTTCCTTCTCCGGTCAGTGCCAACGTCACGTCTGTCCCTGCCACGCTGGTCTGTCCATGCCCCTCTGTGGTCCTCATGCCATCTCTGGTCTGGGCTCGACTGATACCAACTGCTGGCCTGTCCTTGTTCCTATGCGTCCTTCATGAGGTGAAGACTGTACTCTGGAAATAAAGGCTATGGAACACTGTCTATAGGGTGATGGCCACCGGGGCTGATTTAGGGATTGTGGCACTGGCCTTCCTTCTAGCTTGGTAGAGGACCTTCAATAGGGCCATGGGTGCTCTGATGCTGGCCAAGTTGGCTCTCTGGGTCCCAAGCAAAGTCTTGTCTACATGGGGCAGGGCCAGGGCCACCAGCTTGTCTGTAGCATCAGTACCACTGCCAAAGAGTCAGTTCTCTGTCACCACAAATAAAGAGACCCCACCCCCTGGGTCCTCCATCCTCGCTGCTCACTGTGTGCTGCTCTTCGGGAGTCACGGGAGTCTCTCCGTGTGCCAGTGCCCTCTCCTCTGTCCGTTCAGAGGGTAGCTCCATCCCAGGTAGATGCTACCCCATCCAAAGAGGACAGCTCCGGCCTCACCTCCTCCAGACGGGTTTGTTCCTGAAGAGGCAACATCTCCTCCCAGTGACTCCGGCCTGTGCTATGTTCCTTACCTCGTCACAGCTGCCTCACCCAGTTGCCCCTACCCATGATCCCCTTGACACAGGCATAGTGAATCAGGGCCTAGAGGCTGGTGCTCAGGCAGAGGGGCTGGTCTTGCTAGAGGCTTCCAGTTGCTATACAAGCGTTCGTTTCTCCCAGTTCTTCCAGAGATGAAGGGCCAAGGAGAAGACAACCCCACCACACCACCCCAGCCCATGCTTCCACATTCACGTGGGACTGGCCATCAGCTGGAGAAGCCTTTGTGTCTCCCAGGCCCTCGCGGTATCCATGTTTATTTCTAGAGTGCAATCTGGCTTCGAAGTTCATGTCTCTCGACTCTGCTTTGAGGGCTGGGACATCACAGGTGCTGAAGGAGTCTGTAATGGCGTCACTGACCTAGGGCTCCTTGGTGTACAAGACATCGGCTTCGGAGTGCGCGACCAAGAGGCAGGGGCTGCCGCGAAGACGGCTTTCAACAGCGAACCTGTGTTCCGGGCTCCGTGTGGATAAGCTTGCCTGGGTGTCTGAGCACAAGGGCCCTGGACCGGAACAGGGTCGCTACAGACCATTCCTGAGCCCCGTTGTAGGTGGATACGGAGCTGTGGTTGCTTCTCCTCTCTCCACTGCAGCAGGGTCAGACGTCTAGAATCCTCCAGATACAAGTGGCACATTAATGTCCCCTTCAATGCCACCACAGTGCTGTGACCACTGAAGCCAGCTTTTATCGGTAAACCATGAGGTTTTTACCTAAGAGCTTCGGGGAACACGCGTATGTGGTGTTGCATGTGTGTGTGAGTATATGGGCACATGTATGTGAGGATGGAGTCCAAAGTTGATGTCAGTGGGTATCTTCCTCCGTTACTCCACCCTATGCACGGAGGCAGGAAGGCTCGTTTGAACCCAGAGCTCACCTGACAGCTGCTGTAGCCAGCTGTCTTGCTCTGAGTAGCCCTGCCTGCCGGCCCCACCCCCACCCCCACCCCCCCCCACCCCCCGCTTCTCTGCCTCCTGAGTGCTAGGATTTGCAGGTGGCCACCACACACACGTACAGCTTTTCCATGGGTTCTGGAGCTGTGAGCTCTGGTCCGCACACTTACACAACGTGCATTTTACCTCCTGAGCTGGTCCCCTCCCGGCCCCACCAGCTTCTCTTTAGAACTGTCCCCACTGTGGCCTCGATGGATGGTGAGCTCTTTGGAGTCCCCTTTCAGAAGGAGAAGTGGGAAGTGTACGTGGCTCAGTCCCTGGTAAGGACGCCTACCGCTGTTCCTCCGCCTCCCTTGACTCCATGTGGCATCACCGTAGCCTCAGTGGCTGCCGTTCTGAGCCCAGTGACAGCCTACGGGGACATTTGTCCTCAGGATGCCCCGTGACCTTCTCACTTTGTGTTCTGGCCTATGTCCCCTTTTTCCTGGTCCTTCTGCTTGCTGCTGAACTCACGTCCACCAGCTCCTAGTGTCCCTGACACCATTACATTACGGTTGGGATTCTGCCAACCTGGGACCAAAGGCCGTGTGTCAGGGCCTCAGGAATCACGCCACATAACTGTGTACTTGTCGGGGGAAGGGCACTGGTTCTGGTCTCTGGAGACTTCTCACCCTCGTGAGACTAAATAAATAATAAATAAATTCACAAGTGTGCTCAGGAGCCCGAGGAGGCCAAAAAGGGGGACTTCTAAGGGGCTAGGGCTGGGGAGATGCCAGGTCAGGTGGGCTAGTGCTGGGCAGAGGCTGGCCTCCCTGCTGGAGAGGGTGACGTGGCTGTGCTTCCTGTGGGGCCTGTGGGCCTGTGGAGGCTTCCTTCCAGCCTCTTATCAGCTCCTGGGCTCCTTAGGTAAAGACGCTTCCTGTGCATTCATCTCAGGCCGTGAAGTCAGCGCTCGGCAGATCTGGCCGAAGGACAGGGAAGGCTTCCTCTTTGGGGAGTGAAAAGGAACGTGGCCTCCCAAGCTTCAGGAAGGAAAGCCCTGGCTTCCTGGTGAGAGGGAACAAACACGGGCCTTGACTCCAAACCCAGAGGAGCACGTCAGAGCCTGGCCGCCTGGGACATGGACAATTGGCTGGCCTGGTCCTGAGGCCGTACTCGCCGATGGTTCTGACCTTATAAGACAGGCCAGTGAAACTATGGGGCTATGAAAAGCTAAGGCTTTTCCTGGGGGTCACTTGGCAGCCTTGCCAAGCTGAGGTTCAGCCCTCCAGCCCAGATGCCTAGGCTGCTGCGCTCAGCAGAGCCTGCTGGAGGCCTGGGCTTCTCCTGCTGATGCTCAGAGACCCATGTGTTGTAGCACTGTGAGCCACAGGTATTCTTTCGGTGCCCTTCTTGGGTTGCTCTGCAGAGAAGCTGGGCATGGTCCTCTCCTCTACCTCTGCCGAGTTTCCGCCTCTTCAGCAGCTGACCCGGGCCTCGGGCATGAGCCTCTGTCCCCTAGCTGGGGGCAGGCACTGTGGGCACCCTTGTTTTTTCACCACTGGGGACATCCATGGGGACACCTCCAGGGTAAGTCAGACACACTGCTTGTTAACGTCCCTTGGAGCTTCTGACGGATGGCAATTGGAGATGCGGCCCAACTTCTCTCCTAGCTCCACATGGGTCAAACCCGAAGTGTGTCTGAGGCGCTGATGGGGGACCTGGTTCCGTCCTTCCCTACTCCCTTCCTTGGGGGGCAGGGGCAGGGACAGAGGTCTTCTCTACATAATCTGAGCCCCAACCCAGGTCTGTCCCGGGTGAGGAGGAATCTATTCTAGCAACTATGTGCTGTTGTGCTCCAGCTGTCTGTCAGCTGTTCCCCTTACCCATGAGTCTCTGGGCACCTGAGGCCATTGTCATTCAGAGAGGAGGGGGAGGGGACCCGCTTCTTGGACAAACCACCATTTATCTTTGGCTCCCAAAACTATGGCCATAGGGCAGGGAGGTGGAGCATGGTAGGGGGTCTGTCTTCAGGACACCGAGCCAGCCCAGCACTGGAGACTTTAGACACCACCTGGAAAGGTGGCGTGCTGCGGCCTCCCTGGCTTCTCCTATATACACTCCCGGCTCCGTTCGTCTGTTGTTACATAAAACTCCTTATATAACCCGGGCAAAGGCGAAAGTCCCATGTAAGTCAAAACAACCCCGCATGGGGCAGGAAGCCTAGATGGACAAACACATTCCGGAAAGTGGTGACCCACTGCTAAGGACCGCGCGCGCGGTCACTGCCAAGAAAGGACAGGGCAAGCGCCGGGAGAGAAAGTGGTTGGACAGGTACACAAATGGATACATGGATGGCAAGCACTGGCGGTCGGTGCAGCCTGCAGGGGACTGGCTGGGCGTGGTGTGCCTTGGCCTGAGGTCTGAGCTGCTAGGATTTGTTGTGCCCCACGACGGTGCCCTCTGCTTCTGTGTGGCTGTCCCAACCTCACGCCAGGCCCAAATGGCTGGGAAAATCTTGTCCTACAGCCCCCCGCCCAGAAGCAAGTGCCCTCTGTCTTTTCTGGCTCCTCCTACTGACGGGTCTTCTTCAAAGGACATCAGGCTGCACAGTGACCTGGCTCCAGGTTCTGGATCCTTCGTCTCAGCCCTCCTCCAGAGTCCTTGCCCCTCTCTGCCTTTTTCTTCTAAGAACTTGTCCTTAGACGTTTGAATCCAGGGTGCTCCAACCTGAAAAGCCTCGACAGAATCTCACTCATCTGCAAAGGTCCCTTTTTCCAACAAAGCTCACATTTATGGGTTTTAGGGACGTCTTTGGCACGAGAAGGTCCCCCCCTACCCTGGATGTCCTGGCTGTTCCCATGGGCAAAACCAGAGCTGGATAAGTGCTACTCAGAACAGGACGAGGCCTGAGCAGAGGCTTAGGCCACCACCCCTGCCTGGTGGGGGATTGGATCTGGGGACATGTGGGCCTCAGAGACAGGGGATGATGGGAGTGTGTGGGGATCAAATGGATAAGAAGAGGGCCCACAATCTGTGAAGACCTAGAGACTTAGCCAATCTGTTCCTAGCCTAATGGTGCTTTCAGACATGCTCACCCCCTGCTCATGGATTCCCTGGCTAGTTTATAGGACCCTATACATCAACCTGTCCAGCCACTATGCTGAGCAGGGAGAAAGTGGGATCCTGAGGGTGTGTTGTTGCTCTGTGTTTCTGGTAGGCACCATCCTTACCTTAGCGAGTGTCTAAAAGCAGCTCTCTCTCTTCTCTCTCTCTCTCTCTCTCTTCTCTCTCTCTCTCTCAGTCTCTCTCTCTCTCTCTCTCTCTCTCTCTCTTCTCTCTCTCTCTCTCTCTCTCTCTGCCCATCTTCTAGACACAGGCTTGTCCACCCAAGCTGGTCCCACCCTGCCATCAGATGCTGTTTGTCCTGCCCCTTCTCTGGGGCCCTGGTGAAGGTGAGGTACATGCCCGCTGCTTTAATTCCTCTCGGTAGAATTTTAGCTGGAGCGGTGCCCAAAGGTGAACTAGACCCTTTCCATGTACCTAGCCCACTCACCGGGAGGCTTGGAGTCGTTGCTTCTGCTCAGGCACACAGAGGACAGGACCCCAGCAGGAGCCTCCCACTCTCTCCCTTCTGTGGCTGGCTGGGAGCCTGGAAACAGTTATCTCCCACAGGTGGCTATCTGAGGAATGCTCCCAGAAGTCCGGAAATACTCAGAAAGCAGGAGTTACTCACCGGAACTCCTAGGCCAGTTGAGCAGACTCCGAAAGGCAGTATGGAGGGATGTGGGACTCTAGGGTACCAGTTTTAACAGAAAATGAGAGGAGCCCTCAAGGGTGTTACAAAGGTCCCTGTGTGTGACCAGCCCGACTTATTGTTCTCAGGTAGCACCTTCCTGTTTTCCTGGGATCTGAAGTCCAGCCCTGAGTCTTAATCCTGGGCCACAGGCTCAGACGCCATGTGTGCCCCACCAGCCTGGTGCGGGGCCTGCTGCTTGCTCTGCCTCCTCCTGCCAGACTCTGCCCACCTGGGATCTTATGTATCTTATTCCCTATGTATTGATACACAGCCGTCGTCAGTCCTTGCGTGTTTTGGCAATAACTTCCACAACATTCTGAACTTCTGGTCACCCTGGTTTTGACCACTGCATCCTTATGTAATTCCTGCCCAATGGACTCAGGTCCACTACTTGACTGTTTGCTTCACTTTTTTTTCCCCTGGTCCTTGTTTAAATATTTCCTCATGTTCCCTAGTGGCCTTTGCCTAAGTCTCCTTTTCTTTAGTCTTTCAGTGGTTTCTCAGAGATTGCAATGCACCAGCCTTGACCTTTGTGGCCAGCTAGTGTCTCTTTAAATGAGTATATATAAACACACACACACACACACACACACCTGTCAGAGTTGGTGTGCGTGTAACTACTGTAGTCTAGATATGAAACGGCGTGTCTTCACCCCCTCTGTCAAAGGCGTATGTTGAAGGCTTGGCTTCGAGCTGGTGGGTTGTAGGGAAGCCATTGGGTCATGAGTCCAGAGGACCTAGCTGTTGCTCATGTGGATGGCAGAATTTGGTGATAGCCACCAGTGCTGGTTTTACAGACACTTAGAACACAAAGAGATCACGGAAGCTTCCACTTAAACTTCAAAGAAGGCCTTGGAGGACCTGTGTGTGGTACAGAGTCCCCGTGAGGTTGGGATCTCTGAGAGAGAGTTTTATTCTTGGAGCAATAAGGATGACGTCTGTGCTGCAATGGAAACTCCGGGGAGTTATCGGTGCTGGGAACATGGTTTATCTATAGAGGAAAAGTCACTTGTGGTTAAGCAGAGCCAGCCTGGGAGAGAGAACTCATCAGGCAAGGCCGAGGAGACAGACCAAATGCATTCTTCACTGTAGGGTGAGCATGATGAGCCTTTGGGAGCAGGGATGATGTGTTGTACCTTGAATATGAAGTGTCTTCAAAAATCACTCATGTGGTAAGGGCTGTTTGGCAGTGATGGACTGCTAGAAGATAAATGGATCGTGAGAGCTTCAACTGACCAGTGGGTGGATCTATCCATGGATTTATAATTTGGTGCATCATTGGGAGGGCCGGAAGTAGATCATTAGGGTGTCCCCGGAAGTAGATCATTAGGATGTCCCCTGGAAGGTTCTACCTTGTCCCAGGTCTACTACTCACTCTCTCTCCTGTCTGCCTTGAGGTGGGTCTCTCTCTCTCTCTCTCTCTCTCTCTCTCTCTCTCTCTCTCTCTCTCTCTCTCTCTCCACCACTTGCTCCTCACCATGATGTCCTGCTCCTCCCCACACACAGGCTTAGATGCTACAGAGGCAGCTGACCATGGTGGAAATCTCTGAGACCTTGGGCCGTTAAATCATTTCGCAGATAACCCTGTCACAACATCGGAAGCAACAACATCGAGACCCCGAGAGCTTCTCTAGCCTGGTGTGCTGTGTCACCCGCTAGGCACGTTTTAAAGAGCTTTTACATCTAGTGTCAAAGTACCCCAGAGACAGGGCATACCACGACTCCCGTCGCCTCCTTCATTCCTAAAGATCTCAGATACTCCGGGGTCATCTCCATTCGCCTGGGAGCACCCTTTTGTGTTTCTTCGGGAAGTCTCTGGTAGTGAAGTCTCTTTGACTCTTTTGTATGAGAATCCCCTCCCTTGATTTCATACCTGAGGGTTTCCTCTGGCCATGGACATCTAGATTATAGTCTTGGAGATTTTGTTCATTAAAGATGATCGCTGTCTTCTGCCTCACATGTGTCTCTAATGCTTTTATTAATCTTTTTCTGTGTGCATTTACTTTGTTCCTGCTTCTCTTTAAGTCAGTAGACCTGTAGGGTATATTTTGATTTATTGAAAGATTCGCGAAGAAGCAAGAGAATTCTCATGTGCCCTGCTCATGCCCTGTTGAGCTTTGTTCCAGGTGGGCATCTGCCCCACTCATGAACCTTGATCACCAAAGGTTTGGAGCTGAGTCCAGTAGCTTTGGGTCCACTCTGGGTGTTTTACATCCCGTGGTCTGGACAAAGGTGTGTGACTCCCTTGCAGCATTTCACTGTCATCCACGTTTGCCTCCTCTTTCTCCTTCCCTAACCCTGATAACCACTGTGGCATAGTTTCTTTTCCTGTTCACATGGTAAAAATACTCCGAGAAAAGGAAACTTGAGGGAGAAAGATTCATTTTGGCTCACAGTTCAGGGTACACAGTCCATCCCGTCAAGGAAGTTGAGGCAGCAGGAGCTTGAAGCATCCACAATGAGGAAAACAGTGATGAATGCTGCCGCCACCAGCTTCCTTTCTCTGTTTGTGCTGCCAGGATCCAGCCAGGAGTGGTGTCACCCAGTCTTCCCAACTCAATAGCATAATCAAGACAGTCCCCATAGACCTGCCCGTCTCCTACCTCCGTGTGGTTCTAGACTCTGTCGAGGTGACAGCACTCACCACCACATGCCGACCTGTCACTGTCTCTGTTTGCTGTTTCCCGGATGTCACGTAGTGGAATCATGTGGTTGGCGCCATTTGAGCCTGGCTTCTTTTACATACTGACATGAGTTCAAGTTTCTCCTTTTTTTTTTTCCTTTTCTTGTGGGTCTTGGGCATGTGAGTACACCCCAGCTTTGCTTCGTGTCTTTTTGTGGCTTCATGGCTTTTGATGAAAAAATATGATCTGGAGCAAGAGAGGAGGCCCACCTCTAGAAAACACACATGCCCACGCCATGTGTAGAGTTTATGGAGTGTACAGCATTTTTAACAGGCTCATGTCGACCCCTTCAACTCCTCCAAGTTGCCTAGGTAACACTGTGGCAAGGGTATCCGCCTGTCTCCTGCTCAGCAAGGTTATCCTAGGGTGGCTGTCTGGTGAGAGCGGTGGTGTGGGTTCCCATGCAGTTTGTCCCAGGACAGCTGGCTGAGGTCTTGGGACTGTTGAAGACGTTTGTGTCGCCGTGGAAACTAAGCAGATTGTTGGCAGTGGTGCTGGTTTCCGAAGCTGACTATCAGACCGTGATGGAATCAATGCGGGTTTTATTCAGAGCCGTATAAACTCACAGAGCTGTTCAAAGCCCCCCACCCCACCCAACCCGGTCTGGAAGGAGGGCCAGTGTGGAAAGCAGCACACTGTGGAAAGCAGTGGCCCTTCAGCAAACCTGAACATTTGCAAGGAGGTGGAGGGTGTAGCCGCTGTGGCAGTGAGTGAGGGTGGGGTGGGGTGGATGCTGCCATGGCAGCCAGGTGAGGAAGACCTGTACTTGTAGCGGAGAGGGAAGGCTGCACAGGGTTTGTCTGTGTCTGTGGCCCAGTGGGATATGCTCAGACTCTGTGGTGTTGGGCTGAGCCACGTGGAATCCTCTGATGGAAGGCTCAGTAGCAGGGCTCACAGGAAGACGGTGTCCCTCACATCTCAAGTACTGCATGTGTTCTGGACCAGAGTGCTTCCTGGTCATACCTGGTGGCTTTTCTGTCCCTTGCTAGTGTCAAGTGTAGGCAAGGGATCCCCAGAGGCAGAAGCACCTGGAGCTGGCCCTGGAATATGTGTTTTGAGAAAGAGAGAAGAACACTTGGACTCCTTAAGTTTTTAGTTGTGAAGGATTTGGCTAATAAATGTGACGAGTGCTCTTCAAGGAGCCATGTTGAGGTCAGGATGCGGTCAGTGTGTGTTCTGGCCCTGAGCAATCAGGCCTGCTGTGCCAGTACTCTGGAATGTTCTGAGGCCCTGAAGTATGTGTTGGCCGCCTAGCTTACTCTTGAGCTATGGGAGCAGACCTGGCAGCTGCAAGAAACTTCAGCGGGGATGGAACCGAGGGGTGTGTCCACCTCTGCCTGACCTTAAGTTTGCTTCTCAGGATCAACAACCAGGAGTTGGGGGTCCCTTCACTGGGTGTCATGGCCTTGCCACGCCACCCAGCCTTCCTCAAGCAGAGTCCCTGAAGCTTCTGCTCTGACGTCAGCACCAAGACAGCCAGGAGCCTTTCTCCAGACTGAGTGTGCTCTTGCTGAGATACACTAAATCGAACAAGGTTAGAACCTTGCAATGTGGCCGGCGGCGATACCCACCCAGTGTGGGGAGACATTACTCGTGAGCCCACAATGAATAAATGCAACTCCACTCTTCCTCTTGGTTTCTCCACAGTCAGCGCTGTGTCAGAGCCGCCAAGAATCAACACTAGAAGAAGCAGCCACACACCTGCTGGTCGGTAGAGCAGCTAGGAATGCTCTTCTTGTGCGTCTAGACATTCCAGGCGACCACAACCTGCCTTTGTGACTGACAAGTCCGCCAAGCGAGCGCGTGCCTCATGAGTCCTGCCATGGGGAATGCACGAGTGGGCATCCTCTGGACAGGACCTTTGCTGTGATAACTGTGTGTTGGGGACACTGTGGAGGAGACTAACACCTGACTGGCTTTGCTTGGCTGGATAGTTAAAGGGCATTAGATACCAATACCATTGGCTGATGGTACTTACAAAGCGACTCACAGTAGAACCTGGTGTTTCTGCTCTGTCAGGGGAGCCATGCCCGACCCTAAGCACACGAGCAGCTCCGGAAGATGCCACTTTTTCGAGGACACAGAGATGATGAATATCTGCTGCTTTGTGGCCAGCACTGTGACTTCAGGCTGGCAAGGATAGAACTTGGAGTGATACTCTGCTGTGGCAGTTTGGGAGTTCTTGAGAAGGGTGTTTCCAAGCTTTGTGACACGCTACAGTGTGTGTGTGTGTGTGTGTGTGTGTGTGTGTGTGTGTGTGTGTGTCTGTGTCTGTGTCTGTGTGTGTGGTGTGTGTGTGTGTGTGTGTGTGTGTGTGTGTGTGTAGGCCAGAGGACAACCCTGGGTGTTGTTCCCTAGCACTAGTCACCATTTTTTTTAGGCAATGCCCCTCACTGGCCTGAACTCACCAAGTAGGATAGGCTAGCTGTTCAGAGAGCCCAGGGCCCTTCCGTCTCTACCTTCCCAAAGCCTGAGACTGAATTCAGTTTCTTTGAGCTGTGAGCAAGGACTTGACAGACTAAGCCAACTTCCCAGCTCTGTCCCATCCTGCAGCAACGTAACGTGAAGAACCGGTCCTAATATGTGTATATGTACTATTTTTAACACATGCCACGTGAACGAATGCACCAAACTGTTATATGGACAGCGAGGTAAAGACATCTTGCGCATTCTAGAAGCCAAAGTTCGTATCTAGCGTTGTAAAAGTAGTTTTCCTGCCACCCAACGCATTCCTTAAGTACAGGCGTTTCACCACCACCCCACACCCACCACCACCCCACCCGCTGAACCTCAGTCTCCTTACATGATCGTAGACCTGAGCTGTGCCGCACAGTTCAGGTTCGCGCCTCACAGTTGACATTTCTGACCACGTATCCGAAACCTTTCATGATACATTTTTTTTTTCAGACATGGAGAACATTAAGAGAGCAGTATCCACCCCACCTCGGTGCGTTTATCTATAGTCCTCTGTACCCCTCTCCCAAATTCTTCCTGAGTTCTTTAAAGCAACCCCGACCCCATTTCATCAGGAAATGCTCTATAGACTAAGGGCTCTTTTGTAAACTTAATCCCATGCTCTTATCACACGAATATATTAACGAGTTCTCTGATATGATCCGGTAGTCACTATTGAAAGTCCTTGATCGGCTGCTGTCTTTTTCAAGTGGGTTCGTTTGCACACAAGTTCAGATAAACTCTGCGGTTCCTTAAGCTCCTGCCCCTGTTCTCAGCCCTTCCCTCCCCACTCACCTTCCCAGCTCTCCCACCCGGCCTCTCCTCTCCTCTTCCTTCATCCATCAGTCCCCATGGAAGAAACCTGGTCATTGTCCTTCGGGTCTCCTACACTCAGGATACCGAGTGCACTCCTGTCCTGTTGTCTAATGTGTTCCTCTGTCCCGAGCTGGATGAGTCCAGAAGCTTAATTATATTCCAGTATGGCCATGATATTGATGATGAGAATGATGATGATGATGATGGTGGTGGTGGTGGTGGTGGTGGTGGTGGTGATTATAGTGATAGTCATGGTGGTGATGGTGATGATGGCCATGGTGGTAGAGATGATGGTAGGGATGATAGTGAGATGTCCTCACAGGTGGTGTGTTTTTCCATTAGGAGCAAATCGTATCTGGTTGTTTTGGATGGATGGCTCCCTATGAAGAAGATCCAGGGTCATCACTGTGGAAGTTGATGTTTTCTTCCTGCTGGTCAGTGTAGGTGCCTTGGGGACAATTTTCTGGTTCAATATTTTGTTAATTATTTATTTATTTTAATTTTTATTTATTTATTTATTTATTTATTTATTTATTTATTTATTATTTATTTATTTATTTATTTATTTTGCAGGAGAGACAGGATTTCTCTGCATAGCCCTGGCTGTCTTAGAACTCACTCTGTAGACCAGGCTGCCTCGAACTCACTCTCTCTCTCTCTCTCTCTCTCTCTCTTCTCTCTCTCTCTCTCTACACACACACACACACACACACACACACACACACAAGATCCTCCTACTTCTGCCTCCCACAGTACTTGGATTATAGGTGTGTGCCCTCACACCAGCTAATTATTTACTGTTTTAAGGCTTTCTGCATGTGTGCATCTCTCTGTCTCTGACTCTGTCTCTCTCTCTGTCTCTATCTCTCTCTCTCTCTCTCTCTCTCTCTCTCTCTCTCTCTGTGTGTGTGTGTGTGTGTGTGTGTGTGTGTGTGTGTTGTGTGTGATTGCCAGAAAGGGTATCCCTTGGAGCTGGAGTGCAGCAGGGTGTTTCTGAGCTACCCAAAGTGGATGCTGGAATTTAACTCTTCAAGCTACCCAAGAGTGATGCTCAACTCTTCATAGCTGAGCAGCAAGTGCTCTGACCACTGAGCCATCTTCCCAGCCCTTCTTAGTTAGTTTGTTTGTTTATGGTCAACATAGGTTCAGTTTTGCCTGCTGCAAGAGGTGTCCTTGTGCTGGAGTGCAGGACCCCAAAAGAAGCGATCATAGAAGGCTGGTTTTGTGGGGGTCGCTTTTAGGGCTACATTCAACTTTCCTATGTCCTGTGTCACTGGAAAATTTCAAATGGCTAGTTGGAGGACATCAAGGCATGAAGTGCGGACAGGACCTTGGCAGGTTCTCGCCGGCCCTGCCATCAGCAACAGGACCATGGTAGGGCCTTCTGCCGCAGGTCAGGCCTGTCGGAAGGGCAATAGGCAGGTTGTGTCAATGAATCAAGAGAACAGTGAACCTGTTGGGGAGGAGCATGACGGTGACACCCTTCCCACCAGTGACCAGGAGGAAGTGAGCCTGATGTCCTGAGATTTCCCTTCTCTCAATACCTAGAAATGCACCGACCCCACTAGCTTGGCACCTGGAGGACCTGGCGGCGTGATGGTTTCCTATAAAGCCATCCTCTTCAAGGCTGGCTGAGAAAAGCTGGCGAAATGAATTATGGGAGAAATGGGTTTAGGGAGTGTGTGAGTGTGTGAGTGTGTGTGTGTGTGTGTGTGTGTGTGTGTGTCTGTCTGTCTGTCTGTCTGTCTGTGTCTGCTTAGAGAAACGAGTTACTAAGAAAAGCGAGGCTTGGACATGAAATGGTTATTTTGTTGTTGCCTCGGTTACTGCTGTAGAGGGGAACAGCTCGTCATTGTTCACTCACTCTACAGGTACCGCAGGCTGTGATTACGGACGTGGTTGGGGAACACAGTGTTGTCCCCATCCACAGGACATGGCCTTTGCCACCTAGGGCTGGCTGCTGGGCAGGAGCTCTGGTGGGCAGATGGAGTGGATACTGCACCCCAACCGTAGATCTTGTGGTCTTAGCCAGCTGGCAATACCCTGCGGTGGTATCCACTAAGAATGCCAGAGCCACAGCATGCTGGAAGGGCCAGCCAGGGAGCCTTAGTCATCAGTGCTCCAGTGAATCATGGCCTGGCACCTCCAGGCTAAGTGGTGATTTGTCAAGGCAACTGGAGACAGGCCCCAGCTGGCTGGCCGCCTCAGGCGCAGCCTGGAGTCAGGGAGGCGAGGAGGCCCCAGGGGTGCCTCCAGATGAGGCCAGGAGCTGGTCAGGTTACAGGGTCGTTCTGAGAGCCCAGAACACGGCTGTGTCACCCAGACTGTGCTGAAAGGAAGCCTCCCCATCTTCAGGGGACACAGGACAGGACTCTCCAAAGCTGCCCACACCCCCGTGGAGTGCAACTTGAAAAAAGCAAGAGAGAGAGAGAGAGAGAGAGAGAGAGAGAGAATGGCTAGGCCCTTGGACTGATGATGATTCTCCTCCCCCTCCTCCCCCTCCTCCTATTTTCTTTTTGTTTAGTTGGAAATTGAAAGGCTTTATTTTCTATGAGCAGTTTTAGTTTTACAGAAAAAAAAATGATGAGCGTACAAAGAGACTCACATAGCCCCTCCCCCTGCAGACAGACTCCCCATGACTGTCATCTTGTTCCGGGGAGGGACAGCCACACTGATGGGCTGGATATTCTAGCATTTAGAGAAATGTATAGCAGCATGTGTCCCAAATGACAGTGTCTTGCAGAGGAGCTTCCCCCCTGCTCCACCCATCTCTCTCCCCATCTCCCTCCCCTGCCCTGCATCCCAGACAACCACGGACAGTTTACTGTCTGCGTGGTCTGCCTTTTCCAGAGTGGCCTGTGGTTCCACGCTCACAGCATGCAGCCCGCCTGGTTCTTTTCAAATGACAGTGTGCAGAATTCTAAAGACATTCGGGGGCGTGTCAGGGTTTGGGGCCCTCTGGAGTTTTATTCTCTAGCGGTTGAGTGTGGACAGCCAATCTTGTGTTCTCTTACACTTCCTTGACTCCAACTGAGTCCACGAGGCTGGGCCACTGTGACTCCGGGGAGTGCAAGGAGCCAAAGGAGGTGTCTCAGCAAGCTGTTCAGACAAGTGAGGAAAGGGAACAAGGCCTCAGCTCCTCCAGGTTCTCAGCTCCTCCAGCTCTTCTCAGCTCCTCCAGGGCTCCTCCTCAGCTCCTCCAGGGTCTCAGCTCCTCCAGTCTCAGCTCCTCCAGGGGTCTCAGCTCCTCCAGGTCTCAGCTCCTCCATCCCTTCAGCTCCTCCAGGGTCTCAGCTCCTCCAGGGCTCTCAGCTCCTCCAGGGTCTCAGCTCCTCCAGCCCTCCAGCTCCTCTCCAGGGTCTCAGCTCCTCCAGGGTCTCAGCTCCTCCAGCCCTCAGCTCCTCCAGGGTCTCAGCTCCTCTATCCTCAGCTCCTCCAGGGTCTCAGCTCCTCCAGGGTCTCAGCTCCTCCAGGGTCTCAGCTCCTCCATCCCTCAGTTTCCTAGGACATGCAGCAGAGGGAACCCCTCCCCTGGACATTTGTGCCAGTCTTGTCTGACCCTGCTTTACCTGATAACCAAAGATAACCAGGATAACCAAAGAAAATAAGCTCCCTTCACCTTCTTAGAAAGCAGCATAAGCCTAGCTGTGCATGTGTGTGCTGCAGGCGTGTGCACTGGGTTCTGTGTACACTTGTGGGTTGTGTGAGTGTGCTCATGAGTGTGTGCACTGCATGCATGCCAATCGAATGTGTGTGAAGAATGCTTTAAAGGTGAGTGAGACAGATGTGTGTTATGAATATGTGTGTGTGTGTGTGTGTGTGTGTGTGTGTGTGTGTGTGTGTGTGATGGTCATTCCATGCACAGGCCAACAGACTGCCCTGCTACGCAGACATGCCTTGAGTTGTGGAAATGAAAAGCCAGGCCTCTGCTGTGGGGCCTGGAGGCCAGGGAGGTGGAGGCTTCCATTCAGCCCGTGGACCTCAGGAACACAAACATCAATAATTCAGTGTTTCAAAACTTCAGAAATCTCTACAGTTTTTTTTTTTTTCCTTCTTCTCCTTTTGATTCAGGGTCTTAATGAAAGTCCAAGCATTCCAAGGATAGTTTAATATTTAAACAGTTGTCTTCACTCTGAAGGTCAGCCCAGCGTGTAGGGAGTGAGACAGGGCCAGGGTTGGAGGAGGTAGGGGAGGGCTTGGGACTGGAGGCTGGAGGAGAGAAAGAAGGGGGATGGGAGATGAGGAAGGTCTACACTCTGCCCGACTGGCCCATGGCCAGAGCCTTTTCTGCCTCAGGCTTCTAGATGTGTCAGGTAAGTCTTTTCATGAACACTGAGTCCCCAGGCTCCCACAAGGGACCTGCTTGTAGTCCTTAAGCACGAGGCATCCGTGTGTCCTGGCCCCCGTGGGGCCTCCCTGCTGGGTACAGATACCTGACTAGTAGGGGTGGCCCCTGAAGGAGACCTTGGAGGCAGGGCTCTCCCAGCTCGGAGAGTGCTGCCTGCCTGCTAGCTCAAGGCTGGAGCTGTGGGATCTGTCCTTCACAGCAGAACCCTTTGAGACACAGGAGCTGTGACAGTTGCAGCAGGGCCAGAGGACAGGACTGTCCTGGGTAAGTAGGAAACAAGGGAGGGGCAGCTGGGCCCCTGCTGCACTCGAGTTAAACTGTTCACGGCCTTTTCCAGTTCGACTTTGCCTCGCCTGAAGAAGGCTTTGCCAGGAAAAGTGAGCTGGTTTTCAAGTGCAGGGGCTTCATTTATGTGGCCGAGGGTGGTTTAAAAAAGCCAAATACAGCTACGGGCTAAAGCAGAGTGCTCTCGGAGAAAGCAGTTCTGAAGGACAGCCCAGGCTGGGCGGGAGGAGGCTGTCCACCTTCGGGGTCTATGGGGTGATGGAATGTGACAGCAATGGACACAGCTGATAGCCAGGCTGTGTGATCAGAGTGTGTTTGACCATTTATGGTGCCCACACTCCAGAGTCTTCAAATGGAAAAGCATCCAGACCCCAAACACGCGTGAATGAGGAGCCTGGTGCCTGGCCATGAGCCTGTCAGTGTGCCCAGGCCAGGGCTGGTAGTGCTGCCTCGGGAGCTAGTGTATAGAAAAGGCCCAGGGGCTTGCTCACGGCAGAGTTCATAGTGGGCCAGTGTTAGCTGCTGTGCACAGCATCTCTGGGCATCTCTGTGGAGATGGGTACTGCTGAGCACTGGTATGCTCACTGGGTCCGAGGAATGTCTGGGGATGGACTCTTCACCCTGACCCCAGACAGCACCTTCTCATGAACCCGGGAGCAGCCCTGATGTTCCTATCTCACATCACGCAGGGGTGGCCCTGTCCCCAGCCCTCCAGATGACTCCCAGCTCTCATTAGCATCTTGCAAGGTGGCTTTTTCCTGCCCTAGGCGGAAGTGTCACAGGGGTTCAGAGTGCTCTCTGGGGCCTTCCATCCCTCTCCAGCCTACTTCCTCATCAGACCTGGACTGTGCCCTGCTCTCCATGAGACCTAGCACTCTAAGACCTCAGGACATGCTACACATTCATGCAACACCACTGAATGGTGCCTGCACCGCGTGAGAGGTTGAGTGGGGTGGCTAGTTGCCCGCATGGTACTGCTTCCAGGAACCCCTGCGGGAAGCTCGTAAAGGGCGGGAGCAGCCTTTTACAGGGCCTGGAGAGCTGACTTGCCAAGCGCACCTCTGAGGCTTCTTTGAGGAGCTTTAGATTTTTGCAAAGGCAACATAAAAACAGCCCTAACAGTGGGGACCAGCTCACACTATAAGAGGCAGGAGTTGGGGGTCCACTCAGTACTCTTGTATTCACCTACACCCTGCCCCCCTTGTGGGTCGTTGAGTCAACACTGCCAGGACTCCCAGTGTCCCTGAGTTCCCCTTGACCCCTCAGAGTCTCCCAGGGTGTCCTTTCTTCTGACCTCTGACCTCCGCTGCGTGTCCAACTCCTCTCCATGATTGTGTGGCTGTGAGTCTAAAGCTGAGGAAGAGCCTGATCCCAAATACCAGCAGCAGAGAGCATCCGGTCCCGGCATCTGGCACCAGCCAGCCCCACCGAAGCAAGGAGGCAGCGCTCTGACCTCAGGGTGCTCCTCTGGAGTGGCAAGGACAAGGCCCCGACAAGTCATTCAGCAAGTGGCCAGCCACATGCCAACAGAGCCTGGAGACAGAAGCCACCACCGGCACCAACCAGAAGCTCACCCGAGTGAGTCTGAAAGGTGGGCAGCCCCGGGGGGGATTGAGGGGGTGGCTGTTCTGGCGGAGACATTCTTTGACTAGCACCCCAAGGAGAAGTTCTTGACCTTGATATCTGCTCGTGGAGCTGCCTCAGAAGACGCTCATTATTATTAGGTCAAGACAAGGCGTGCCCTCCCTCCCCGTCACCCCCCCCATCAGGACCCCAGGAAGCTCTGCCTCACTCACAGCTGCCCACAGGTTGCCACACATGGCATGAAGCCTTCTGTGGCTAGTGCTTCCCACTCAGCATTGAGTTCCGGCGATGACAGGTGGCCTTTTCCGGCATCATCACCCAGGTGGCTTTTTCTCATTGCCGTGTGAGTATTCGCAATGCAGCTTTGACCCTGAGCCCGAGACAGCGAGGAAACTGTGGCGTGCACGCCCTGGCGTGTGAGTGACTATTGTCTGAGAGTCCCAGGGCCACCCCTGCTTCTTCCTTAGTCAGAACAGCACGACCTGTGGGTGAGTTCGTTGGTCATGTCCACGTCTCTTGGTTATCCCGGTTGTGTCTTAAAAACAGTAGACCTATGAGGGAGAGTGCACCTGTGCGCCACGGCTTCCCCCACACTGGGTGGGACACTGGCACAGGGGGTGGGGGTGGGGGGTGTTGTGGGCACTCTGCTCCCAGCGTTTGCAGGGTCAGCACCAATGATGCCAGTGGAGCCTTGGGCCACTCCGCCGATCGAGGAAAAGACCTGCCCTCTTTCTGGAAGGACAACTGGAGAGATGAAAGTGAGCAAAGACAGACAGACAGACGCCCAGGGCAAGCATTCCCACAGCTCTCTCAGTGGCTCACCCCATCCCAGGCTGGTCCTGCTGCAGAGCAGTGGCCATAGTTTGTCCTAGGTGCTGAGTTTCTGACCACACATGGCTGGCTCTGTTCCACAAGACCCTACCGTGGATATCTGCTGCTCGTGACCCTGTTTTATCTGTTAAGGCCCGCCTTGGACTTGGGGAGTGGATCAGTGTCATGCACCTTGGCATGTGTCTCTAAGGTTCCAGGTCCCCCAGGGACAGCAGTGCTGGGGAGGCGCTGGTTCACCCAGTGTGGCTCTGAATGGACCTCAGGGACTAGGATCAGGGCTGGGTACCTCTCCAGGGCTCTGGGTGCATCACACTGAGGACTTGGTTTTCTTAAAACACATACTGTAGTAGGCAAGGTGACCCACAGTCCCAACACTTGGAGGGGAAGGCAGGAGCGTTCTAAGTTGATGTCATTATGGACTATATAAGAAGATCCCGTCGTATAAATAAATAAACAAACAAACCTACACACTGTATAAGTAACATTTCCAATTCAGGTCAGCTCAGAACCCCACTTTCATTGGGAAATAGGATCTTTTTGAAAGTGTTGCTTCAGATGAGGTCACGCTGGAGTGGGGTGGCCCTAATCCAGTGATCATGTCTTTATGAGAAGGGGGACGTTAGATTGACAGTCTAATATGGAGACGGAAGGCAATGTCTTTATGAGAAGGGGGACGTTAGATTGACAGTCTAATATGGAGACGGAAGGCAATGTCTTTATGAGAAGGGGGACGTTAGGTTGATAGTCTAATATGGAGACGGAAGGCAGCATTGTGACAAGAGGCAGAGGCCGCTGGAGTGACAGGAAGAACCGTTCCTGGAGCTGTTAGAGGGAACGTGGTCTTGCTTCTTAGCCTCCAACACCTTCCTGCTACTTGAGTTCCCCAGACAGTGGCAACTTGGACACTTAGCCGTACAAAATATCCTGAAGACTGCTGTCCGGGACATCTGAAGCCCTCTTTCCACAAGGGTGACACTAACAATGACTGTCACCTACTCAGGGACCTTTCTCCAGTCTCAAAGGCCCTGCCTGTTCCTGTTCTGACCACTCAGGTGTTCACCCACCCACTTGGCGCAGGGCCAGGGCTCATCAACCCACACATGTCCCCAGGGACAGGGTTACTCTGAGGGCCCAACCCCTGTGAGGGTGGGAGGGTGGTAGGGAGGAGAGCGGCCTCCGCTGGAGCGGTCATCTTTGTTACTGTGGTACTGTAGTAACTCTACTCCCCCGGGCCAGCTGTCCAACAGCCACGGAAAGTTCCAGAAAAAAAAATTCCTTGGCAAACTCCTCCCGTGCCAATGGACCTGAGAGTAGTCTCTGACTTGACAACACTCACAACATTAAAATCAAGGACACTGGCAGTACAGGGTGGAGACACAAGGATTTGACATCCTGGTGGCAAGGGGTGGAGCCGGGTGGGGCAGCTGACACCATCCTTTAGGAAGAGGCCTGGAATGATCAGAACCTCTGGACACAACCCCTAAGCTCCAGCACCCGACAGCCAAATACACCACCAACAGCAGCCAGGTGACATCCACAGAGCGGTCCCACCCGCAGGCACTGGACTCTGAGTTCACCCAAGAGCCCTCAAAGAGAATAGGTCACACGAGGGTACATATTCACTCAGCCTTGATGGGCAGCCCCACGTCCTCTGTGGAAAGAACCTTCCATCTGGTCCTGCAGAGCCAGGCTTGTGGAGTCACCTGTCACCCAGGGGCAGCCTCTCAGGAGTCTCAAGCCTCCTTAGACCTGCTTCTTTTTGTCCCCACATTCTGGAAAGGGACCCCTGAGATCCAACGGGGCAGCACAGGGGGAGACGCCTGGATTGTCCTTTTAGAGGGAGAACACGCCAGGGGGACTTGGGGAGCCAGCATTTGCCTCTGGCCAAGGTCAGAACCAGCAGGCTGAGGAAGGGGATTGCCCGCGGGATAGGACAGCTTAGAGGACGGGGCCATGGAAGGTGCAGGGGGAAAGGTGGGGACGGCCAAGAGACTCAGAGAGAGGACCGACCCGACCGACTGACCAGCTGTGAGGATTAACGCACCCCAGTCAGTGTGGGCTGGGGTGGAGGGGTGGGCAGGATGACAGGTGAGGATGACTCTGGTCAGCCAGGCTCCCGTCTAGGCCAGCTGAGCGGAGAATGTGGGAGATTAGTGGACTCGACCTCTCGAAATGCTGCCCACCAGAATGTGGAAGCGGAGTCTCGCGAAGGTCGGTAGCACGGGAAAGATCCTGATAGTACCCTGATGGCTGCTGACTTAGATTGGGAGCTGGTCTCGCCAAGTTCTCAGCCGGCCCTCGGCCCTTTGCCCTTTGTGGCCCCAACAGCGGGGCCTAAGATAGCAGCTCGGGACTGTGAGTAGTTCAAATTATATCTGAGAAAAGCCCCACACCGTAACCGGGGCCTCTCCGTGGTCACCCCAGCGGATTTCTGGAGAGCTAAGGGGTTTGCACAGCTAAGGGGTTTGCGTAGCTGCTCGGCTGGGGCTGTGGTACGAACAGAACATGAGAAAGTGGGGGGCAAGGAATCCCTGTGGGGTAATGCTTGCCCTAGCCACAGGCACCCCCATGTCTGCCTGGGCCGGGGATCACAAGATTTTGCTCCCGAACATACGGCTACGGGGTTGCTCCTGGGGCAGAAGTTTCCAGACCCTATTTTCTTGGCTTCTATTTTTATTCTCTCTCTCTCTCTCTCTCTCTCTCTCTCTCTCTCTCTCTCTCTCTCTCTCTCTCTCACTCTCCCCTCCTCTCCCTCCCCCTCCTCCCCCTCCCCCTCTCCCTCTCTCTGAGACAGGGTCTTGTTACATCACTCACACCGACCTGAAACTTCTAGCCTCCTGCCTCAGTCTCCCGTGTGTGCCACAGCCAGGTAAAGCACAGCTTTGTCATCATGGAGGAGTGGATGGGTGGGGAAGCCAACGCACCAAGGACGTGGCTGTCTCCGATGAAGGGACTTGTTAGACTGTAGATGGAACCATCCCCAAGGGAAGCCACACAGGAGAGCCAGGAGGCAGAGGGGGGCAGGGAAAGGTGGGCAGGGGTCAAGTGTGGGTTCCGTGGGAGGGAACTGATGAGGCCAGGCAAGCACGCAGCTGAAGACAGGCCAGTGTGGGAGTGAGAACCGTCGTCGCGGGCTGTGACAAATGCAAGGAATGGTGGTCTGGACGACGTGGGGACTAAGGACTGTGGTTGGGTAGGCAGTATCTGAAAGACACCCTGTAGGGAACCCTTGGATGGATGTCTCTAGGAATTGACTTAACTTTGTCTGACTGTCTCTCTAGAGACGGCAGGGCCCATGTCAGGGATTAAGATAAAGAAGTTATAAAATGTAGTTGTTCTATAAAATGTAGAGTGATCGGAAGGGAGGTAACAGTCAGGTGATTGACATGGCCATAATGGGTGTGGCCAGTAGTCAGTGCAGTATAGTCTTTCACCTGTATAAGCAAGCATCCCTTATCCCATATGCTGGCATCTGGTCTGATCCTCATGGGGACCTAGTGCCCCATGTGGCCCTTGAGCCTGTGTAACTAATTCTCATCCTCAAAATGTCTTCAGAGAATCTTGAATGGGGAGAGAGAAGTGAGTCTCAGGACCGACCCACTGAGGGCTTGGAAGGCATGGTGGAGACCATCCACAAAGGGTGGTGGTGTAGGGCGATCCCCAGAGCTTACTGGCACTCCCAGAACAGAATCTTGGTTGCTAAGGGGTCTCTCTGATTTCTCTGGCTTCTCCCTGAAAGATGTCCCCACCACCAGCCTCCCTCTTCTCTTTCTCCAGGCCTGGAACTAGGCATGGTTGGAGTCAGAAGGGCTGGACTGCCCCAGGTGTGAGGACGCCGCCATATGCCAGCAGCCAGTGCACAGCCTGGAGTCCCCGCAGGCTTCCCCAGAAACAGAACAGAGGCTCCCCCTCAGGTTCCTCTCTCCGGGGGCACCAGCAGTGTTTTGACTTCCACACAGGTCTATGAGGAACCCCCCAAGGCATCTGCCGGATGTACTGTCAGAGGGTTTCTGGAAGACAGATGGCCAAACGGAAGTTTGGGATGAGGCGCAATGGTGTGGGTGCAAATTCTAACGACGCCTCCTCAGCTG
>NW_023505527.1:0-73000 GCF_004664715.2 Peromyscus leucopus | reverse complement strand
CAGGTCAGAGAAAATAAATACCCTTCTGTTGGCCAAGAAAAAATGCCTGTCAAACCCCGCAGCCTTCCTCACAGGCAGGAGCCTGCAGATTGCCTTGGCAACCTAGGGACAGGCCTCCACATGTTCCATGGCTTGGCTGTGGTGACAAAAGGTGACTACCAGCCTCTAGCCCCAGATTTCTGTAGGTGGTGCTGCCTTTAGCCTCCAGGGCCTCCTTCCTCCTGAGAGTGCTAACCCACATGCATTTTCAGTATTTCCCCGACTCTCAGACCCATGCACGCTCTTCTTAAGCAGTCTCCTAAGACTAGGGGGAGGCGTCAGAGTAGTCCAGGAGCAAGGGGAGCTGGCAGTGTTCCCCCAGAGCGCAGGTCTATGCTGCAATATTTGTTCTGCACGAGTCCAGGATGAAAAGAGGAAGGGGTCAGCAGCATTTCAGTCTTCCCACAGTGCAGTTTTAGGAGCTGAGTGGAAACCAAGATTTTGATGGTGCTTACGGACAGGGCAAGGGGCTTTCTCCACCGGCCACTGGGAAAGGCAGGCGTGAGCCCCACATGGAAGGGGTGGTACTGTGGGGTAAATGGCACTTTGGGAAACATCGAACAGCAACAGCATCTCCTGTGTCTGATTTCGTCTTTCTGTGTTTCTGCATCTTTCAGTTGTATGCTGCATATTTCCCATCCTCCCCACTCCATCCTATTTCTCTTTCATGGTGTCTGTTATTGGTGGTCAACCTTGGTCTGGAAATACTGCATGGAAAAATCCTAGAAATAAGTCATTGCACAACACTTGAGCACCAACGTGAAACCTCCAGCCACCTTGCTCCATCCCACCCAAGATGTCGCGAATCATGTCCAGTGTATCCACAATGTTACAACACCCAACCGCTTAGCTCACTTTCAAGGAGACTGTCTCAGAATTCCAGTGTTCAGGGGCCCATGCCAGATCCCACATAGTCACAACATCTGTGTCACTGTCCTCATTTTATCTCATTCCATAGGCCCAGGGTCATCACATGTCACCTAGTAAGAAAGGTAAGCACTGCCCAGTCGTAGCTGGGAGGAGATAGATCACATCGCTTAGTTTGTGTTTAATGTCGTTCTCCTGTAGTATGGGTCATTGATGTTAATCACTTACTATGCCTAATTTATAAGCCTTATCATCGTCATGTATATGCAGAGAGATGTGGCTACGTGTTATAGTTATTATAGGCAAGCCTGTTTATCTGTATGCACACCTGATGGTGAATTTTGGCTGTCGCCTTGGTGAGATTTGGAATCACCTAGGAGACACACCTCTGGAGGTGACTGTGAAGGCATTTCCAGAGAGATTTTAACTCATAAGGGAAGACCCACTCTGAATATGGCAGCGCTATCCGTGGGCTGGTGTCCTGGAATCCCAAGGGAAAAGGGAGGAAGCCAGCAGCTGAGTACCAACTTATGCCTCTCTCTCTCTCTCTCCACCCCTCCACCCACCCCACCCCCTTCCAACTGGATACAGTGTAACCTGCTGCGCCACGCTCCTGTCGCTGTAGTTAGGGCCTCCACCACCATGAGGAAGTATAGCCTTCAGCTGGAAGCTATGATCGTCCCTTCCTTCCTTGCTTTTGCTGGGGACTCGGTGACAGCAAAAAAAAAAAAAAGGAACCAGTGCACACCTGTGGGGAAATGGAGCCACAGCTGTGTACACAGCCTATCTGTGACCTTGCACTTGGCTTGGTTTCAGGGGGGAAAAGGTCTTAGAACACCCCTTGTGCATGAGAAGGGACTGTTGTAATTTCACACGAAAGACCGGTGTGCTTAGGGGGGCCACCTCAAGCACCTGAAATGAGTGGAGACGCAGCCAGAAACCAAGCCAGACTCCCGGCCCTTGAGTTTCTGACCATCACTCCTCAGATCACTGGGGGTCTTACTTCTAGAATATTGTGGGTCCTCCCCCGCCCCAGGGTGAGCTGTGAGAAAAGGCAGGGAATTGCTCTTACCTCTTGAGGCACTGGGCCTCCAGCCCCGGGATCCCCCTCTTTCTCTGCTCCCTCCCCCAGCTTGCATGCCACGGTTGACCCTCAGTTTCAGTGTCTTTCCATCCCCGACATCCTTGTCAGCAATACCCAGCTAAGGCTGGGTAAACCCGAAGTGTCACACCTGCCCTCCAGCACCTCTGGAGAAACCACATAAACATTTAGGAAACATATTGCAGACAGACACTTGGCCACACTGAAGGTCATCACTAGATTTTCACCCTGACCTCAGAGCTTGTCCCAGACACCATATCAGCTCAGAACCTACAGGGAAGAGGCAAATGGCCGCCTCCTGCCTGCACTCTCTGGCCCATGCCAATGCCCACCTCTCCACCTCACAGCAGTGCCCATCCAAGGCCACTCTCCCCCCCCAGCCCTCTGTTTCACTGTCCTGCATTATTGCCCCCTGCAAGTGGCTTGCTTATGGTTCCCTGTCTCAATTGCCCATCTTTAAAAAAATTAATCAAAAATACATTATTAATTGTATATGTATGGGTGTATGTCTGCACTTCGTACGTGCAGAGATCAGGGAAAAGGTGTCGGATTCCCTGGAACTGGTGTTACAGATGATTGTGAGCTGCCTGTCAGGTGCTGGGAATTGATGCCAAGACTCTCAGAAAGAGCAGCCAGCACTCCTAACCACTGAGCTCTCTCTCCAACCCCTCAATTGTCTGTCTGAGGACCAATGGCCTGGAGAGAAAGTGTCTGTAACATCCAACCCCAGGGTTCCCAACACCCAACAGTGATGGCACACAGCAGATGCCTCATGAGCCTTTGGGGGACCATCTGATACCAGATTTCCTGTGGGAATTCATACTTGTGTTCATCTGTCCCTTCTCACCTTGATCTTGGCAGGGTACCTTCCTGTCTGTCACCATTTCGGGGCAGTCTGGAGCATGCTCACTCACGTTCGTAGCCACAGCACCTAGCACAGCTCTTAAAGGTTATAGAAACGTGTGTGTATGCTTTCCAGATGACTAAACAAAAAAAAAAAAAAAAGCAAAACCCAGCAGACTGCAGTGTGCAGAGCTGCTGGACTCTGAAATGATGAGCGCCGCCACCGGAACATCTGTCATGGGAGTCACAGTGTCCTGCGCAACCCAACAGAGAACCCAGAGGAAAGTGCTAGGCTGGCTGGAGGCAATGCTGGGGCCCCAAGGCTGCTCTCTCTGAATCTGTAGAGGGCAGAGCTTCCCAGGCTCTGCCAGGTGGGAAGAGTCAGAACTTTGCTCCCTGTGCTGGTCGAATGCATCCCCACCACCACCACCAAAGTTCACCTGTTGGCAATTTATTCTCTAAAATGATATGTTGATGGTCTGTGGAGCTGGGGCTTCTGAGAGGTAATTGGGGTGAGATGAGCTCACGAAGGAAGGGCTCCCCGGATGGACGCCTTAGTGGCTTTGTAGGAAGAGGAAGATGCAGAGGCCTGGGCGGGTACACCTGCTGCCTGTATCAAGTTACAAAGGCATTATGATGCAGGAAGAAGGCCCTGGAAGGAAGCCAGCATCCTGCTCTTGGACATCCCAGCCTTCAGAACCATCAGCCATGCACACCATAAACCGGCCTCCGTGACCCAGGAAGTCCCCCAGTGAAGCAGCTCCCCAGTCTCAGGCACTTTGTTACAGCAACAGAAAACAGACCGACACTCCCCAGTGGCTAGGTACCTCAGATCCAACAGTGGAGAGCTGAAATGTATGGACCAGAGGACTTCCTCTAGACATGCCTCGCCAGGGTCGGTAACCAATCCCAAGCAGGGGTCAATACTACAGTTCTCAAGCAAGCCCCACCCCCCCACCCCCAGCCCGCGCTAGGTTCTGATGCTCTTCTTTTGGTCCTTGCTGATCCTCATGACACTGATGTCCTCTTGTGCTCCATCTCCAGCTATCTCACACAGTTGTGTAGCAGATGTTAGGGGCACCGGCATCCAAAGGCCTCATAGCCCTCAGGTTTGGAATAGATTTGCTTGACCATCAAGCAAGACCGCCAGCTGCATGCGCCCATGATTCCTCACTAGGGCTGTCAATGTAGTTCAGTGGTAGAGCACTTGCCTAGACATGTAAGGCTTTGAGTTCCCAAAGATGAAAATAAAAATATAAAACCCTAACCTTTATTTACTGCTGGGTGGGACTACAAAAATGCTTTCCATTGCTGCTATAAACACCTGGACCAAAAGCATCTTGGGGAGGAAGGGGTTTATTTTAGCTTACTTTATAGTTCATTATGAAGGGAAGTCAGGGCAGAACCCAAGGCAAAGGCCATAGAGACTTCTCTGGCTTCCATATACCACCCAAGTCTGCCTTCCAGGGTTGTACCACCCATAGTGGGCTGGTTCCTCCCACATCAATCATCAGTCAAGAAAATGAATGCCAATAGGCAATCTGGTGGAGGGACCTTCTCGGTTAAGGTTCCCTCTTCCCAAATGACTTTAGTCTCTATCAAGTTGGCAAAGACTAACCAGCACAGGAGATTTCTAAAACAAATGAACAAACAACAATAAACCAAAAACAGAACTACAATATGACCCGGCCATACCATTCCAAGCCAACATAACACAGACGTTTTATACATCCATGTTTCCAGCTGTACTGTTCACAACAGATAGAAGTAGGAGCCACCTGGCTGTCCATCAATGGATGAATGGATAAGGAAAATGTGGTCCATATACACAAAGGAATTTCATTCAACTGTAAAGAAAAATGAATTCGTGACATTTGCAGCAAAATGAATAGAAATTATCTTAGGTGTCCATGCCCAGAAAGACAAATAACACGTCATCGCTCATGTGTGCATCTAGATTTTCATTTCTATATGTGTATAAGGATGGGGGCACAGGTCTTCAAACTAGAGAGGGAAATGGGGTCTTCTGGGAAGGTTGGAGGGTAAGAGAATAAATACCTGAGGCTTGGAAGAGGATGGAAGACAGGTGAAGGGAAAGGACCCGGGGAGAGAATGGGAGAAAACGGGAGAGATGAGAATATACAAGACAGTGTATGAAAGTCTTATGGTGAAACCTATTGCTTTATGCTAATCTAAAAACATAATAAAAATAAAAGTTAAAAGACCACAAGTTGAAAAATTAAAGTATTCACTACAAACAGGAAGCCTAGCGCTCTGGAATTAAGGCCAGCTGGACAAGGATAAACGCATTTCTACTGGCAGGTGCATGGAGGCCCCTGAATCTGTTTTGTACTGGGTCCACCTCTCCAGAACCCCAGACCCCTCCCACTCTTGTTCCAGCGTCCCAGACCCTCCACCTCTCTCCACTGGGAGCTGAGGAGTGTGGCTTGCTTGCTGTTTGGTGAGCTGCTAAGTGGTCCCTGCTTGTTGATCTGGGCACTGTCTGGAGGGGCGGGAGTGCCTGCCCAGGCATACTCCGACAACGGTGGCATGCTAGGACAGGTGCCTCTGTGCAGGTGGGATGCTGTCAAGGTCAAGGCCGGGTAGCTTTGGGTTGACCTGTGCCCTAAGCTCCTGGCCCATCACTGGGGATTACTGGGCCTTGGACTTTCTCTCTGCTGATCCCAAACCTGGGCTGTGACTCCTGCCTCGGCACACAACAACGTGTCAAAGTTTGGAGGTAAGGTGGGGCCAAACAAATGCAGGGAAGTGGCCAGGCTGGGATAGACCGCTTTCCTCGACCACTTCAGAATCCACTTGGCAGAGGCTGCGCAAAAACAAAAAACAAAAACCATGAAGTCCAGAGGGGCTCAGCCAGAGGGGCAAAGAGGCTCTTCCGTACAAAGAGGGGTCCAAGAATGAAGAGTGCCTTGTCCAACTCTTGGTGATACAGGAAAGCACACCTCTCCTCAGAGGGGACACCAAGGTCTTCACAGCTCAGGGTAGCAGGCCCGCTCCCATTTAGTCTCAGAGCTACTGCGGAACTCCAGGCTCTGCGCATGGTGATTTAAGTTGAGAAGGCACAACCAGCCACGGTCCGGTCGGCACAATCTTGAACACTGAAGGGCCCCCGCCCAGCAGACAGAGCTTCCGGCCTCCTGGTCCAAATAACAAAACCAACCTCCAGGACCATCGCACCTCCAGGTCAGGTATGAGAATTCCAAATGGAAAAACAAAACAAAACAAAAGAAAGGAAAACAAAACAAAACTAAGAGTAGTTCCCAATTGCCAGTCAGAATGCTATTTCAAGAAGGTGCCTCATTAGCAGAGCAAGGCACAGCCTGAATCATTTGCTCATCTCTCTAGAAGTGCATGCCAGGTGTTCTCTTCATCCTCAAGTGCCAAAGCATACCACAGAACCTGACAGAAAATGGTGCTGGAAGTTTCCAGGGATCAATGACAGAGCCACTGGAGGGCAGACAGGATTTCAAGAGGGTGCCAGGTACCAGCCCTCCCAGGTGGACCTGAACCCCTCCTGTCTGCTTTGTGGACACAGCAAGCTCTTCCTCTAGGATCTGGGAGGGACAGATATTATGGGCATGGCCGGCACAGGACAGTTATGGGAGACGGACATCAGGAGGGACCAGACATCAAGTATGCCTGGATCCAGGTTTGCCTCTGGGGCAGCATCCTCACTGGGTGTAGGCCCAAGGTTTTCTTTGGTGCTGATTGAATAAAGCTGAGGACATCACCACTCCTGGATATGGTGGAGGAGAAGGTTTTTATTGTAGATATGAGGGAGAGAACAGCCAGAGGCATCGGGAAGGATCCAGATTGAGCATGGCCAGCAGAACAGACCAGGCCATGAGAGGAAATAGAGAGGGGGCGAGCAAGAGAGGAAGAGAGACAGAGACAAAAGACAGAGAGAACGGAGAGAAGGGGCAGGTCCAAGGAAATGAGGACCAAGAGAAGACCAAGGGAATGGAGCTTGGGCTGAAGAGGTTTAGGGTATGGAGCAGGGTGAGAAGTGTTGGGAGGAGCCAGGACTCTGTAATAGATACTTGAGAAGCTCAGAGAGCTTGGTGGTCCGTGTCAGCTTTGATATGCTAATAGGCACCTCAGTTAGCCATTTGTCCTGAGTGTCTTTGGGCCCTAACACTGATGACATGTTTGCAAACACTTCAGACTTTTCCAAAGGTTCTGGCTAGACTGAGGGCCAGTGGGTGGGTAAACTAGGAAGAAATGAGGGCCCTTGAGGCAAGAACAAGGGGGTTTCTTTCTTTGTTTGTTTGTTTTTCAAAGACAGGGTTTCTCCGTGTAGTTTGGTGCCTGTCCTGGCTCTCTGTAGACCAGGCTGGCCTCGAACTCACAGAGATCCGCCCGACTCTGCCTCCCGAGCGCTGGGATTAGAGGCCTGCGCCACCACCGCCCGGCTCAAGGGACTTTCTTACCTGGTTTCTTACCCTCTGTGTAGCTCTCCTAGGAAGGGGTCAGGAGGTTAGGACCCCCCGGGAACCAGTGGTAAGCGGCTCAGATGGAACTAAAAATACTCCCCAAATCCTTGACTTAGGAAACCGTGACAAACCAATAGAGCTCTTGGGAAGACTGAAGGGACTCTGAGATGGCTAGTGTCCTTGAATGCCCTTCAAAGCACACTGGCCCCAGAAAAGCCAGGCTGGGAGTGGTGAAATCCTGGTGAGGCCCAGAGGTGTGGTAACAGTGGCACACGGCCTCCCCCTTGTGCCCTCTCTCAGGCCAGCAGCCCACACCACCTCGTCTGCCCACGAACTCTTCCTCCCTTGAGGAGATCCCGGTTCTGAATCAGTTTGGATTAATTCCTGCTCAGGAGCTGTTCTGTGAAGCGCTGGTTTTCTCTCACACAAAAAGCCATCTGGCAGGGAGACACAGAAGTTCGGCTTCCAACTGCTGCCTTCCTAGCCCTGGAGAATCGTCTGTCCCCTGTCATGTCTGTGCCTTAGAACACATCTAAACTTTCTGATGAGGTGTGAAGGAACACGGGCAGCCGCCACAAACAAAAGGAGTCACACACAAGCTGTTTCCCCTCTCTCCACACTCCATCTCCCTTTAATGGGCCCTGCTTCCGGCAGGCACTCTCAGGGTCAGTCCAAGGTCCAGCCGCCCTGTGTCCTATCTGCTGCTGTCTGGAAGCAGCTTGGGGACAGACAGGGTGGGCCAACTGGCAGACAGCATGAGCCGCCAAGGGAGTGGGCAAAGTGCCCAGACCTCCGAGGGCCCCACCTATCAGCCCGGAGTCGGGTGGCGGGTGGCAGGGGCTGGGCCTTCCGTCGCCTGCGTCTGAAGTACCTCTCCTATTCAGCTGTCCCAAGGACACTGCAGGACAAGGTGGGGGCCCTTGAAGCGGGAGGCTTCAGGACCATGCTTTAACTTTCCAACTTGCTGAATACTTTGAGTTTTGTTTTTGTTCTTGTTTTATTTTTCTGTTACAAAAGTAACTGGCGTTCAACTGACCGACAGTTTCCTAAAGCATCTTTGCAGCTGGCCAGCCCTCTCCGGGATGGGATGAGGGTCAAGGGGCAGTCGCTGCTGGCTGCACATCGCGTGCCCGGCAGAGCGGAGTGATCAGCCCAGGGCACCAGCTCCAGAGCCCATGCCGAAAATCCGCGGCTCTGTTCTACTCGGCAGCGTCGGAAGGAGTCCTGAGTACCGCAGGGTGCCGTACCTACACCAGGCCCCCCCCCCCCCCCCCCGGGCGAGCTGGTCCGGAGCAGGCTCGGCCTCCTGGCCGTGGGCCACAGCAGTGTCGCCAGCTCCCGGCAGGGGCGCTGGCAGTCTCGGGAGGCTGCGGAGCCGGCCCCTGACGTCACCGCCGCGGTCGCCATGGCGACGGCCTCACCAGCGCGCGCGTCAGAGCCTCCAGTCTCTTGGCAACCGCCCGATCTCCGCTCCCCTCTGTCGGCACTGGGCGCGCGTCGCTCTGGCGTCAAAGCGACGTCAATGGGCTGTGCGGCCGCGGGGGCGGGGCGGGGCGGAGCCTGCGCGGGGCGGGGCGGGGCGGGGCGTTGCGCGTGCAGCCGGCGGCGGCGGGCGCTGACATGCGGCGCGGCCCGGGCGGCGGCGGCAGCGTTGGCGGCGGCGGCGCGAACGGCGGGCGCCGGAGCAGAGCGAGCAGTCGAGCGGGCGGCGTCCCGGGTCGGGCGCACGGAGGGCGGCGGAGGTGAGCGGTAGCGCGGGTTCGGGTCCCCGTGGCCCCGCAGGTGCGCGCGTGGGGTCGCGGGCAAGACTCCAGCCCGCGGGCTCCCATTGTTGCGGGTCGGCGCCTGGAGGCGGGTCCGCGAGCACCGGGTTTAGAAGTCTGTCCCAGGGAGCCGAGCGTCGGCGCGAGGGAGCGGAGCGCGGTACAAGCCGGCACCCGAAGGATCCAGGGGCTGGCGTGGGGTCAACGCGGGTGGACTGCTGGCGCGCGCGCGCGCCTGGCCAGGACCCGGAGGGTCGGGGGGCGCGTGCGTGGGGGTTCGTGCGGAGGGAACCTGGGATCGAGGGGGCGCGCGCGTGGGGGCGCGGACTGGAAGCCCGGGGTGCGAGGTCTCGGGCTAGCGGGGATTCGAGGCAGAGGGTTCCGTTCGCGAGGACTTTAGCCGGGGGACACCGGGTCAAGGAATGTGCGAGTGGGGGGTGCGAGCCGGGATCCAGGATCGGGGGACGCACTAGTGGGGCTCCGGGGCTGGAGGAACACGGGGTCGAGAACGCACGCGTGGTGGCCTGGCAGACACAGTTTCGGTGACCGCGTCGTGGAGGCTGGGGCTGGGGGGTAGAGGGGGGCTTCGGGTTCGGGCCGGAGTCAGTCGGTGCTGAACGCACTCCTTGCTGACCCGCAGGTGCGGCCCGAAGCCATGGTGATCATGTCGGAGTTCAGCGCGGTCCCCTCGGGCACCGGCCAGGGCCAGCAGAAGCCCTCGGGTGGGCTTTTACGACGTGGAACGGACCCTGGGCAAAGGCAATTTTGCGGTGGTTAAGCTGGCGCGGCACCGAGTCACCAAAACGCAGGTGCGCGCGCGTGTTGGGGGAGACTAAACCAAGGGGGTGGATCCAGCCAGGGGTGGACCCTGTGCTGATTCAGTCCTGCAGAGTTGATTGTCACAATTGTAAACGATGACAGTGTTTAGTCTGGTAAAGGAAAAAAAAAAGCTTTGTATTATGTTTCTGCATAATTTGTACAATTACTAGGGAACAGCAAAGATAATGACCATACACCCCCTCCGTGCAAAAAGAGAAAAAAAAGAAAAAAAGCACACACACACACACAACACACACACACACACACACACACACACAGCCAACCAGCATTGAGTGGCTCTGTAAAGCAGGATGGCAAATACAAGGGATTTTATTTAATCTCTCCTCTTTAAATAATGTAATGTTAGTGGCTACTTTTATTTTCTCCCAACTTCTTGTGACCTTTCGAAGACATCAAATGTTTGAGAGATTTCATTTGCCAAAAAAAAAAAAAAGTGCAAATGAGATTACTTGAAGGTTTATTTCTAAACAAAAATATCCCCTTTTCTTTTTAAAAATCTGTAGGTTGCAATAAAGATAATTGACAAGACACGGTTAGACTCTAGCAATCTGGAGAAGATCTACCGGGAGGTCCAGCTCATGAAGCTCCTCAACCACCCGCACATCATCAAGCTCTACAGGTGAGCTGGCTGAGCCTCGCTGTTCCATGGGCATGTCCATCGCTTCTCACAGGCACACCTGAGCCTCTGGTCCCTGGAGGTGGCCCGGGTTTCTGATGCTGTGTGGGACCCAGGGAGTACCAAGTGAATAGATTGCCCTTCAGTTAGGCTGTTCAGCTTTATGGATGGTTAGTCTCTTGCTCTCGGTCATACTTGGTTTGCCTCGTTTTATCTAGCATTGTAATTTGTTCCAGTTTGGGACGTGTTGAGGTCCGTCACTGTGAGAATAGCACGTGTATGGTCAGGCTTAGTGCAGAAGGACCAACTTGAGTGAAACTCGAAACTTCCGCCTTTGCAGATGATTACTGAACGTTAAGAAAGCAGCTGTTCTTTCCATTTTTCCTTGCTGTATCTTTGTGATGGGGGCAGCAAGCCCTTGTCTCTGGTTTACTCACAGTGCGGAGTCAAGACGAGACATACTTCAGCCCCAGGAACTTGCTAGTTAATCCTGGTGACAATGTGCCTCATCTACGGGTCTGTTGGTTGTTTCCTGATAATCTTCCTCACATCTTGCCTGGTGATAAAGGACCGCTTCTGCTGCCTGAGCGATGGGTCTAGGTGTAGAGGAGCCAGTCCTTGTGAACGTTGTTGTGGATGCTTGTGTGGGTGTGTGAGTCTGGTCAGTGACTCCCAGAGTTCTGGTGAGCCCGAGGTGACTGCAGGAGACAGGAGCGTGCAGTTGGAAAAGTTGTGTGTACAGTGCAGTCGAGGAGAGAACTGTAATTTAAAATTACCCCTGGCCGTCCTTCTCAGCACAAAGGCAGACAAGTCATTGGAGCTTGCGTTTGGCCTGTGGTGACGGCTCCTCAGTGTCTCTTAAGCACAGAGCCAGGGCTGTGTGCTCAGGGGTCATACTTTATTTCAATCTTCATCTTTAAGTTGTGCTCGAAGATAAGTTTCCTCCATGGCCAGTGCTGGGAGAGGGGGCTGGAAGAGGGCTCCCGACTTCGGAACAGGCTGACTCTTGTGCTGTAGAGGCCGATCTATGCTGCTCTTCACGCCTTCCTCTCCTCCCTGCTTTCTGCTTGCTGACCAGGTCGAAGCCATCGCACTGAGGAAATGTTGCCCAGGCGATGGATGCAGAGTGGATATTTTAGCTCCTGTCTTCAGTGACTCAGCTTTCAGGATTGGGTGGGCTGGTGAGGCCAGTTGGTCTCTGGTCTCGATACTGATGTCTGGCATTCATTCAGCCGGCCCAGGCATCTCATTCTCTCCGTCGGGTGGGGGCAGGGTGGTGGGGGTGGAGAGAGTTGGATTGGTTTCATTTGTTGAGGTAGGGTCTTGCTGTGTAGCTCTAGCTGGCCCAGTGCCTCTGTCTGGATAGCCTTCAACCTGTGGCGGTCCTCCTGCTGTAGTCTCCTGAGTGCTGGGGGCTGGGGTTCCAGATGTCTGCCACCACGATCCGTTTATGCAGGGTTTTAAACGTTTAAAAGATGCTCGTTTTCCTTCCCCTTTACTTCCATCAAGAAAAGGAAAAGCAGGGGTCGTTGACTGCACTGTGTGGAAGGGAGATGGCAGTTAAATTTTTAGCTGAATTGCTGTTCTTTTTAATATACTTTTCTTAGTAAATCTGTGACTCAAGATTCCTTAGAAGTATCTTTTAAAGGAGTAATAGCATGTCTTGAACCCAAAGAGATCTTTCTTCCTATCAAAGTCCATTCTCTTTCCCTCCCTGAAATGTTTTATTTATTATTTATTTATTTATTTATTTATTTATTTATTTATTTATTTATATTGAGACAGTTTCACTGTGTAGACAGACTGGTCTGGAACTTGCTGTGTAGCCCAGGCTGTCCTTGGGCTTTGGCCAGTCCTGCCTCCGCCTCCTGAGTGCTGGGGTTACAGGTGTAATCCGCCATGCCTGGCGCCTCTGAAATATTTAAACTATACAACATACATAAGTGTTTTTTTTTTTTTATTCATTTCCGAACCAAAAATTTGGATTTTACTTCGTTGCTTAGTTATGATTTAAATTTTTTAAAATAACATAAAGTTGTCGGCCAGTGAATGAATCTGAAGGTGTGTGTTGACATTGACCGTTACTGTTGACATATGCCAAGCAATGGTGCTGTACAAAGAGCAATCCCCTGTAGCTTATCTGGCAAGGCCATGTTCTTAAGGCTTAATGTCTTGTCAATAAGGCAAGTGGGGGTGGGATGTTTAGATTGATCTCTCAGTTTGCTTTTTTGGGGTTTTTTTTGTATTTTGTTTTTTGTCTTTTTTTTTTTTTTTTCTTTTTAAGCTTGAATGGCCAGTTGTCCATAGGGCTTCTGAAAGGATGCCTCTGGATTCTGCCATCCATGGCCTCCAGAGCTCCCAGGCAAATGCTTGCCCTGCACAGCCTTGTTTGTGGCTCTCTCCCTGTAACGAGCAGAGGTGCCAGGACAGACAGGCCCAGGAGATGGCAGGGCAGAGGGGCTTATCGGAAGGCATGTGTCTCTGGGTTGTGTTGCCTTCCTATCCTGCTCTCTTTCTTCAGTGATGGCAGTTGCTTGGAGCAGTCAAAGGTTGTGTGGGGTTCAGGTGCATCCATCCTGGCCTCCGTGTGACCCTTTCCCTGCTTAGGTTTCCCTTTTTTTTGTTGTTGTTTCAGGTTATGGAGACGAAGGATATGCTTTACATTGTCACGGAGTTTGCAAAAAATGGAGAAATGTTCGGTGAGCTGCATTCATTTTTAGCGTTAGTGAAGCCCTGCCTTCTCACGTCTGCCTGTATTCTCCGGGCTTCTCGGTGCTTTTTTTTTTTTTTTTTTTTTTTTTTTTGGCCGGTCCCAGGTAGTGGCAGCCTCAGCATCTTGGGGTCTAACTTTGTTTTGTTGTCCTCAGATTATCTGACTTCCAATGGGCACCTGAGTGAAAACGAGGCTAGGAAGAAATTCTGGCAGATTCTGTCAGCCGTGGAGTACTGCCACAACCATCACATAGTCACCGGGACCTCAAGACGGAGAACTGCTGCTGGACAGCACATGGACATCAAGCTGGCAGGCAAGAACGTGTGGCCGGGGAGGCCTGTGGGGTCTCTGGTTCCGCGCACCCTGCAGCCGCCACGCTTGCCGTCCCAGACTGACGCCAGTGCCTGTTCTCTGCCTCACAGATTTTGGATTTGGGAATTTCTACAAGCCAGGAGAGCCCTGTCCACGTGGTGCGGGAGCCCCCTACGCAGCCCCCGAAGTCTTTGAGGGGAAGGAGTATGAAGGCCCCAGCTGGACATCTGGGTAGGAGCCTTTTTGGACCCTGCTGCCTGCCACCCACCACCCCTGGAGCTGGCAAGCAGGGCACCAACACAGCCCCTGGTTATTCACAGAGCCTCGGCGTGGTGCTCTACGTCCTCGTCTGTGGCTCCCTCCCTTTCGATGGACCCAACCTGCGACCCTGAGGCAGCGGGTGTTGGAGGGCCGGTTCCGCATCCCCTTCTTCATGTCTCAAGGTGAGAGGGGGCATGGAGGTGGTCTGGGAGCCCTGGGAGCGCTGGGTGAGCTGGGTGGTGGCTTTGGGAAGAAGTGGTGGGCGGGTCTGGGCAGTGCCGCCTAGCGATCTAGCAAGTCTGCTGTTAAGTCAGGTCAGGTGATCAGGCTACAAGAGCGGCTCAGCCACAGGTGCTTTCCCAGTGCCCTACTTACAGCAGGGACCTCCCCACATACTCAGTCTCCTGCAGAGCCTTATCTCTGCAGTCCCCCACATCAGGACCCCATTCTGCAGTCCCCTACCTCTACAGTCCCCACATCAGGACCCCACCTCTGTAGTCCCCCACCTCTGCAGTCCCCCATTGTCAGGACCCCACTCTGCGGTCCCCACTCTGGAGCCCCCACATCAGACCCGGGATGCAGCCTCCTCACACAGGACTTTCTGTCTATAAAGATGCTCGCCTTGTGTGTGCCACCACAGGAGGGAGATTCTAGAGAGTTTCCTACAGGGACATTTAAAAAGCGTCTTCCCGGGTCTGGTCCCAACTCAGTGGCTCTTTTCTGTAGCAGGGGGGAACCTATGATGGCAGCTTCAGGCTTCTTGACTATCACTCGGGTGGTCTTTGCCGGTGTGATGACCTCTGCTGTGGAGTGGGACGAGCCCAGCTCAGCACCTGTCCTCAGCATGGTCTTCACTCCGCAGACTGTGAGACCCTGATCCGGCGCATGCTGGTAGTGGACCTGCCAAGCGCATCACCATTGCCAGATCCGCCAGCACCGGTGGATGCAGGCTGACCCCACCTCCTGCAGCAGGATGACCCACCTACTCCATGCAGGGCTACACCTCCACCTGGGCGACTACAATGAGCAGGTGCTGGTATCATGCAGGCCTTGGCATCGACGGCAGAGGACAGTGGAGGTGAGCGTGCCGTGCATAGCCCTGCTGTGCTTAGCCCTGCCTGTGCTTAGCCCGGACTGGCACTGGGATCAGCTTTCTCAGGCAAAGCGACATTGCTGTGGAGTTAAAATGGGGTACAGTCTTAATTTCAGGGCCATCTTGTCCCTTCTCTATGGATACTCTTGGCTGACTGGGAATTACCTGGAAGGATCTCACAGGGAAGCCCAGTGGCCAGCGCAGCCAGGGCCTCGCTCTGACCCACTCTCCTTGCTCCCAGTCTCTGCAGAACAGCAGTTATAACCACTTCGCTGCCATTTACTACTCCTGCTGGAGCGCCTCAAAGAGCACGGAGCACCCAGCCTCGTCCGGCCCAGCCCGGCACCCACAGACAGCCCGGCTCCGAAGCTCGGACCTCAGCAGTCTGGAGGTGAGGTTGAGCTCCCTCCCTCCAGAGCCCTGCTCCCGTCCCTCAGAGCTCGGAATCCCTTGCTTGGACGTGGCGCCGACTCTCTGGGCAGTTCCTGGAGCTCATGACAACACCCGAGTTGCAGGCTGTGGGATAGGAGGGTCTTTGGGGACGACGGGAGGAGAGGGTGGGTCATGGCTGCTCACTCAGGCCAGGTTCGCCCCTCTGGCTCTTGTTCCTAGCGCCTCCTCCTGGCCACTGCATGGGCGTGTGGCCTCACAGGTGAAGGCCAGAATCCTGAGCCCGAGCCCAGTTAGGTAGCCAGCATCCGATTCTGCCAGTCCACTTGTAAAACAGCTTGCTTTCCACTGGTAGTTGGACCCTGGACTCACTTCCTGAAAATCCCCCTCCTCTCAGGTGCCTCAAGAAATCCTCCCGTGTGACCTTTCCGGCCCTCTCTGCTGCCCGCAGCCCAGGCCTTGGCCAGTCTGTCTGCAGGCCGAGATGGACTGTGATCTCCACAGTCACTGAGGTGAGGGCTGGTCCCTCTTCCTGGTGGCTGTGTTCGCCGGTGCCCGTTCCCAGAGCCTGGACGTCACCGGCTTCTGTCCTCTTGCAGCCCTTCCTCTCCCGTGGACACCAACTGCAGTGGGGTGTTCCGGCACGTTCCGTCTCCCCAGCAGCTCCTGGACACAGCTATCTGCGAGGAGGCCAGGCAGGGCCCGGCTGGAGGAAGAGCAGGAAGCCAGGAACCTCTGCCTGCAGCACAGGCCGGAGGCATACACTGGCTGAAGTCTCCACCCATTTCTCCACTCAATCCTCCTTGTAAGTGCCCCAGAGACTAGCATCCAGGGAGGGTCAAGACCAGGCGGAGCTCGCTTGAAATGGGTCTTTTGCCTGGCACCTCTCTCAGTTAAGAGTTTTCGTTTCAGTGACCAGGGCTGGCACTTGACATGGCTGTGCTTATCTCGGGAGTGGGACACCCTTGGTTGTCCAGGCACTAAAGGGCAGGTGTTTGGCCTCGGCTCTTCCTGTCCTGGGGTCTGAGTGTCACTGTTAGCCTGCATCTGCCTTCGCACCTGTGGCTCTGGTGGCCTAGATGAGGGTCAGGGTTGGAGAATGATACGTACACGGCCTCCCTCACTGACAGGCCATGTGTCCTCTTCCCCAGGCTGTGTGACCTTAGGGTGTGTGGTCTCCTTCTCAAGCGTTTGCTCCTCCACAGGCATAATCGTCTCCTCCTCGGCACGGCGAGTCCTCGAAGGAACGAGCTCGGACAGCTGCCTCCCTTCTCTGCAAGTGAAGGCTGCAGGGCTCGTGGTGGCCTGGCCACCAGGGCTGCTGGCACCAGCTCTCCAGTCAGATTGGCCTCGCCTTTCCTGGGCTCACAGTCGGCCACCCTGTGCTACAGGCTCAGGCGGGTCTGGGCACAGCTGTCCTACTTCTGTCAGCTTCCAGAGGGACGGAGGGCGTCAGATACCTCACTCACTCAAGGTAAGGTCCCTCGTGCCATGCAGGCATCTCTGCCCATCCCAGCCGGGGCAGGACCCTCAGTGTCCTCAGACAGGCTGGAGTACCACCAGCTCTGTGCGGCCTGGCTCACAAAGTGGGCTCAGACCTGACCTAAATGCAGGAACAACCATTCTGGGCAACAACTCCTGTTGTGACAGGAAGGGCCAGGATTAAGGGGGGACCTGACAAACGCAGTCCCGTAACCTGTTTGGGTTTCTCCATGCACTCAGAGTCAGGGGGTACCTGTGAGGTCTCTATGTCTGTGACAGTCCGGGGAGCGCCAGTGCACTGTGCACCCCTCCGTAGCGTACCCAGACACACCTGTCCATTGGGGAGGGAGTACAAACCCGGACCTGGATAGAAGACCAGCCATGGGGGAGGGGTGGATGTCGGGCTCAGGAGCTGCAGCTGCCAAGCCCTGTAGGGAACCACTGCCCAGTGACCCTTTCCTTCCTTATCCTAGGGCATAGAAACTCCCAACAGGCTAAGGCATGCTCTAGAGCCAGGCGGGCTAACCCTGCTCTTGTTTCCACAGGGCTGAAGGCCTTTCGGCAGCAGCTGAGGAAAACGCGAGGACCAAGGGGTTCCTGGGCTGAACAAGATCAAAGGGCTGGCCCGCCAGGTGTGCCAGTCTCCATCCGAGCTCCCCGGGGAGGCGTGAGCACCTTCACACCCCGGCCCCAGCTCTGGCCTGCAAGGCTGCACGGCGGCGGCCGGCAGCAGTCGGGAAGGCAGGAGCCTGCTCGAAGAGGTCCTGCACCAGCAGAGGTGAGCCCGCCACACCGCTCCTGTGCTCCGGGCCTGCGAGGGAGGAGCCACTTCCGGGTGCCCGAGACGTCCCAGTCACGTGGTCCTGCGCGAGGTCTCTGCAGCTGGCACCTCGTGGTCGGGGTAAGCTCGGAGGGGCGGCGGGCAGGTTTAGTAACCCTTTGTGGGTGGAGGGCAGTGGTGACCAAGACGGTCCTGTTGAGCTGGCACCTCCGAGTTGCCACAACAGCTAAAGGACTTAGGGCGGGATGGCTCAGGGATGTGTCATGTCACACAGCAAAGCTCTGTGAAACTCGTCCGCCAAGCGCCGCTCCGAGGTGGGTGGGAGCCACCTGGGCGCTGTGGAAACGGGGAGTGCTGGGCAGAGCCACGGAGTGACCGCTCCCGCCCGTCCTCTGTTCTCCAGGCTGCTCCAGTTACAGCACCACTCGGCCACCCCCGCTGGCTGCCCCAGGGCCCCCAGCCATCCTGTCCTGTCCGTACGTGCTCACTCCTGTGACGGCCTCTCATGTCCGGGATCCGCTGCTGCCGCACCTCTCTCCAGGCTGGAATGTCCCTGTGGGTCCGCTGCCAGCTCCTGGATGCCACCTGCACATCAGTGCTGGCCAGTGGCTCTGCCGCTGGGCCCTGCACAGTGCCTCACCAGGCTGGCCCAAGCTGTGACCTGCTGGGCTGCACAGGGGGACTGTGAGATGAGACCTGACTCGGCCAGCGGGGGACATTTGTCTTGGTACAGTGAGGGTGGCCTGCTACACGCCACCCCACAGCCGTTGATCTTCCAAGCAATAATTTCAGAGTATGTGAAGATGGTTTCGGACTCAAGCCAGAACTTTCTAGAAGTGAAACAAGCAATATGTTTGGTGTATGGGCTTTTTAGGATTTGTTTTTGTTTTTGTTTTATTTTTTTTTCCTTGCACTGAATGACTCAATGATGAGTAGGGACTGAAACTTTCTGAAGAAATAATAATTGAGGTGTGTATATGGGGGGTGGATGGGAGGGGACGTGGGGTAAGGGAAGAGGCCCGTGCGGCTGGGTGAAGGAGAAGCGAGGGCCACGCTGCTCGGGGACCCCTACACTCTATTCACAGTTCATCATCATACGTGATGAGCGCGGACGTCCCGAGGCAGCGGCGCCCAGCGTGGCACATGCTGTGTGTTGGTTGGCATCGGTTTGGGTTCACAGCTCTCCACTTCTGAAATGCTCGTGCTTACAAAAACTGTGAACTTGCTGCTTTCCGTGTGGTTTTAGAACAGCAAGACGGCCTAAGGGGAGACGCGTGCATTGTCGGGATCTCCCGTCAGCCGGAGGACGACCTTGTCGTATTCTAGCTTGAGTTTTGTAGCCGCTCAAGTCAGTTTGCCAGGCTATTCAGAGGAAACCACAGAGGACTGGAAGGGGTCAGGACTGCAGGTGGGTGCCCTGTCCCACGGTCACTTGGCAGAGCCCTTCACACCGCAAGGAAGCAGCAAGTCCTTCCTGCCGTGTGTCTCGACTCCGCTGCTAATTACAGATTTTTACGCATTTCATTATCAGGGTCAACAAGAGCACTGATGGGGAATTGTGCAATACCAAGGGGCTGTGACCAGAGGGGTCCAGCAGCCAGCGGCATCTTGGTTATGAACACTGCCTTGGTCTGGACCTTTCCTGTTAAAACCTGGCCCAGGCCTGGCCTGTCTGGCTTGCTTTCCAGGAAGATGAGAAAGTGTAGGTCAGTGTTTGGTAAAGTTTCTTTTTTTAAGCAGATACTGTATATGTAATAAATAGGAGACAGACACTACTTATTTTTTTCTATTTTCTATACACTTTTGTGTTCCTGGCTTAAACTCCTTGGTCACATTAAGAAGTGTCCCCATCCGCACCACACTTGTGTTGAAGGGGCCGCGGGCTGCCCACCTCCGCACAGGGTAGAGGCGTCAGGGAAGGGTGACCGCACTGACGAGTAACAGCTCTGGAAGCACCAGGGATGTCATCCTTCCACGCTTACGTCAGGCATCTGTCCTCTGCCTCCCGGTGACTTCCATCTGGCATCTCACGCGCAGTATTAACCTGAGGTCGTTAAGGGAGAGGGAAGGAGCACTTTTAAAAGCCAAAGATTGACCGATTACTGAGGCCAGGAAGAGGCCGCGCTCAACCCGATGTCAGGGCGGGCCTCCTGTCGGCCCTGTGGCCCGTCTTGTACGCTTGCTCTCAAGACAGGTGACAGACCATTCTTCTGGGTCAGAACTGTGCCCTCCCTAGAACAAGCCAAAAGTGTCCCTCCTGCCGACTCACAATGCGTGGATGGGGAAGCACCCAGCGGCCTGGGCGGCCAGCCTTGTCTCCCACAGTTCCTGTCGGATACACAGATCAAAGGCTGGGCTTGCTGTGTGTCAGAAGCGACAAGCACTTTACTTTCTGCCAGTTTTTTTGTGTCTTCTAGTCACTGTCAACCTTCTCCGGGGACAGTAACGTCCTGGTTTTTAAGTTCTTGTTTTTGGCGAGTGTGGTGTGCTTATGTAGATCCTCACAGCCTGTCCTGGACTGTAATGGAATCGCCTATTTAAAGACACTACGTGATCTCAGATGTATATAATGGTTTTATGTTTTGTTTTTTTTTTACTATGATGAATTGTTTCATTTCTCATGTTAATGTGAGAAACGTATGCCAAATGATTAGTTGATGTATGTTTTTTTAATTTAATATTTAAATAAAATATTTGGGGGGAAACTTGACCTTCCTTGGTTCACCTCTGGGAGCACATTCCTTTTGAGACACTGTTGGGAGCCCCCCCCCCCCCCCCCCGAGGTCTGGACTGCGTCTACAGCGAGCTGAGCTGGGTCAGGCTGCCATGGTGGCCTGTCTTGGCCAAAGTCTGCAGTAGGCTTTTCCTTCCCATGGCCACTGCCTCTTTGGTCCCCTCCTCTCCAAATGCTCTCTGGATTCCTTGACACATTCTAGACGTTTTAAGGCTTTACAAGTGTTAGAAGAGTTTCACAGGGGGCTCCGTGGTCTAAGTCTTCACTGCCTTCCAGCATAGGGCAGTCTCACACAGCAGCTCCTGTGGGTAAAGACAATCCTCAACTTCTTTATAAGTGGAAGACTGGCCCTGGAATGGAGCCCGAGTGCCCTGCAGTGGGGAGGTACCATGGGGCAGACTCCATAGGAGATAATGGGACAGCTCTTTCCCTCTCTGGGCCTGCACCCCAAAACTGGTCTCAGATGCACGCCAGGTTCATAGGAGCACAGTCAGAGGTCAAAGTTTAGAGGCAAGCCCAGTGTCCATGTATGGATGAATAGAAGGGCCAAATGTGGTCCTCCCCATAGTGGAGTATTTAGCCTTCTAAGTGAAGAGAACCCTAGCCTGAGTGAATCCCAAGGATGTGCCCAGTGGGATAAATCAGTCACATCAGGCAGAGGCAGTATGACTGTATTTCCATGAGGGCCTTGGAGTAATCAAACTCAGAGTAGAAGAGCAGGTTAGGCAAGCGATAGTGTCTGCCTTTCGCAGGGACAGAGATCCAGCTTGGGACAGTGAGTTCCTTCTGGAGGTGACGGCTGCACAAACAGGCGCTTTAATGCCACAGAACTGTGTGCTCAGAAGCAGGAGAGCACATTTCATGTTGGGTCTGTTGTGGCCACAATAAAAGTGTTCAAGAGAAAAGACTGAGTGAGCAGACAGCGGCTGCCAGAAAGAGCCAGAAGGGGCCGTGGCCGAGCACAACGAACTCAAAACAAGGACATACCCCTGCAGGTGACGAGAACCCAGAATCTATGCCAGGGCCTTCGAATGTGAGGAGCATTGCTCCCAGGGACAGCCCAGCCTCAGACTGCTAGACAGGGGGTGGAAGGCTGTGAGGGTGCCTCCTTGGATCCCAGTGAGCCTTGGTGGCTCATGCTGCGTGTTTCAAATGGTTACCACATCTAGACTTGCTAAGCCAGTCATCCAAGAGGAGAGCCAACCCAGACAAACCTCTAAGAAACCTTGGTAGACCAGGTCCACCTTGGCTGTGTGTGTTCTTGGTGGCGTCATCGCTGAGAATCAGGACAGTAGGCTCAGTTCAGATGTTCAGCTTGACTCCATGGCGTATGCAGTGGCCGTGTGCTGGGAGAACCTGCTTATTGAGTGAAAAACTGAACCCAACTCCAGTCAACTCGTCTTGGGATCTCCCTGTGTGTTTGGCTTTCCCACGTGTTCTTGTGAAGTAGTAGACTGACATCTATGTCTCTGCTCCCCAGCTAGGGTGCTACTCTCCAAATGGGGTATGTATGTCATGTCATGGTGCCCCGGAGAGACTGGGTACGATCCCATGTGAATAGCTCCTTAGGAAGCAGTGTCAGCTTCATGTCCCCAATGGCTTTTTCTAGAACGTGTGGCCTTCCAGGAGGAGGAGGATGGAGATGATAAAACATCATTCAGATCGCTCAGGTTTGGAAATCAGAGCCCCGGGAAACTTCTAGAAACTCTGTGGGACCCTAGAATTCTGTCCTGGGCTAGTTGACCTCACAGCCTTTTCCAATCCCTCTGAGGAGGAGCAGCCTTGGTTGCTGTGGGCGTATGAGGTCCCTTGCCCGTGGAGAGGTCCCTCCCCAGCCCTGCCAGGTCTCACTGCCAACATTTTTGCTCTGCGAATGGCCCACCTTCCCAGGGAGTTTCACAAGATGTTTACATCAGGGACGTGTTCGTTCCTGTCTGCCCACTAGAGAGGCAAAGTGGTGCTTGAACACACCCCTCAGCGCACAGCTGCACTTCTGAGAGATGGGGCGTCCTGGGGTTCTGAAGCTTTCTTCCTCCCGACCCCTCTGGCTAGGGTCCAGGCATACCCTGGAACGGCGACCGCTGCCGAGCAAGCGGCTGCTTACGTCCTTGCTAATGGAAGATAGAGCCGTGCCCATCCGGCTCAGCACACAGTGTCTCGGTGGCTAAGAATGTGGTCTTTGCTGTCACATGCCTGCCTTTGTGTCCTAGCCCTTCCAGTCCCTGTGACACTGGACAGATGACCTGGATGGGCTGTGTATTAGTGTTCTTGTTTGCGACGTGGTATACTCAGCCACCGGGTCACCTCTTAGGGCCTCGTGGGTTCTGACTAGCTGTGACACACAGAGACAGCACAGTGACTGCCTGGATGCAGTGAGCACTAAGCAAACACAGTGACATCCCTAAGCGTCACCCTCAGCAAGGACAGGACAGAACACCCCTCCTCCCACCAAGAAGGAGTTGTCTGCTGGCCACACAGCTCCAGGCCCACCCACCTGTCCTAACCCTCAACCCGGAGGGTACCAAACTCTCACAGAAAATAGGAGACTTCACCCAGCATCTGGCCACGTACAACTAGGTGTTTTTAATTGCTTGACGGGCAGGCTGGCTGGATCTGCAAAAATACAGGTAGGAAGAACTTTTGGCAATCTCTAGGAGCGAGACCTCCTGCGGCTTCCTCTGTATCCCAGCATGCACTAGGATGGGAGGCTGTTCCAAGCGGGGCCTTCAGAGCAGGAACTGAATCTGACTGAGAAGGAACTGACTCCTGGGGCTAGAAGAAAAAAAAATCTAGTTTTTCTTCTAGAATAAAGTGGGGTGTGGTAGAGGATGCCCTGATGAGGGGTTTGGCAAGCACCGGCTGAGGGAAATGTGACTTTGGTCTTGCAGTGTGGGCCCTGCAGAACACCAGGGTTTCTTTAAGGCCTGGGAATCTGGGCGTGGCTTGTGGCTAGGGGGTTGTTAAGTGGAGTTGAAGTGTTTTCGTTCCCATTCCTCCGAAAACTGCCCGCCTCTCCATCCACTTTCACGATTGCTATTTTGGCTATCTGAATGTGATTTCTCTAAATTACTGAAAGGACTTGAAAACACTCAGGAGACCCAAGTGGCCAGTCCCAGCAATGCTGGTGTCTTCCCTTCTCCCTGGGATAGCTCGGGGGTGGACTGGAATCCGGCTTCCCCGAGCAGGGACCGGAAGCTTTCTTTGCAATCCAAGAGAAAGATGCATTCTCCTTTTCTTTTTGCAGACAGGATCTCGTCTTGTTAAACCCATGCTGGCCTTTAATTCTCTGTGTAGTCAAGGATGACCCTGAACTTCTGAATCCTCCTGCCTCTGTGTCCCAAATGCTGGAATGACAGGCCTGAGTCACACAGTTGGCTAACACAGTGGGCTGGGAATGGAACTGAGACTTCATCCTCGCCAGGCAAACACTCTAGAAACTGAGCTACATCTCCAGGCCCCTAAAGGTGCATCTTTAAAGTTTTCCAGCCAGCAAGAAGTCGGGTGAAAAGCAAGAACCCCCCAGCTTGCAGAAAAGAGGGGGGAGGTGCAATCCCAAGCCCCTGTCCTGACTTCATGTTCAAAGAGTTTGGACCACAGATGGTCCAGTGCATTGCCGCATGTGGAGCATTCCTACGGGGTAGTAAGACATGCTGTCCCCACCCCAGGTGCTAGAGGACCTACTTCCTGTCGCTGTGGGTTGGCTGGCATTTTTCTAAAAGTTTTCTACAGAGACACACAGTGTGGCTTCCTGGGTTTGGCTTTGTTCCTTGGCATCACTGGGTGAGACCCACGAGTGCTCCATGGTCACCAGCTCACCTCCTCTAATTGCACGGCATCCCTGGTGCCTACACATCGCAGCGTGTTTTACCCAGCCACCTGGCGATGGGCACATGGTTGTTTTCCAGCTTCGGGCTATTAGAAATGATGCTGGCAGTGTTTGTGTGCCAGTCTGGGTGGGGACGGGTTTCATTTCTCTTGGGCGATATAGGCCAAAGGACGACAGCAGGACAGTCCGGCAGGACAGCTGCCACACTGCCCTGCAGAGTATCTGCTCCAGCTCACATCCCCACCTTCAATGGACAAAGTCCTGCTCACATTCAGCATTATCAGTTTTTTGCTCTTTAGGCCATGCGATTTTGTGTACGGTGGGAGCAGCGTCTTTTTGCAATTTTACTTTGCCTGTTTACCACCATAGAATGCAGGCTGGCCTCAAACTTAAGGACCCTCCCTCCTCGGGCTCCCACGTTGTTGGTATGGCTGGTGTGTACCACCTCACCCAAACCAGTTCCTTTTCACTAAAGACCTTTAAAATCATGTAATGGACCAATAGTCACCCTATTTCTCAGGTTTATTTCATTTTTTTTTTATTTATTTTTTTTTTTTTGCTACTTTTCCTCTCTGTGGTGCTAAGGTTTGACCCCAACCTCATGGTCTGACATGCACGTCCCTTCTCTGCTACTGGCCACACCCTTGCTCCTTCCCAGTATTTCACAGGGTTACCTGAACCCTTATTATTGAATATTGGCATTCTTTATATATTCATCATGGAAGCCTCTCCGTTAGGTGGGTTTGTGTAAACATTTGTAAGGAGAGAAAACAATCTTTCAATGCGGCGGGGCTTGCCTTCCCTTTGACAAGAGATGAAGTTTTTCTAAATTTAACCTGTGCATTTTGACAAATTCTAATCCATCCTTTTTTGTCCTGTGGCCAGTGCTTTTTGTATCTTGTCTAAGAAATCTGTCTACACTGATGTTTTTAGAATATAATTTTTATTTGTAGGTTCCTTTGTATCTTTGTAGGGATTTTCGGGACATCTTGCCAGTGTCTGAATTTAAATGTTTAAGAAAGCGGGTTTCATTCTCTTTCTTTCATGTTTGGTGGGGTTTGTCACTGGAGGCATTTCTTTGTAGGAGGCTTTAAACTCCAAATTCAATTTAAAGAAATACATCTAGAGCTCTTCAGAGTTTCAATTTCATTTTCGAGTAAGCTGTGGGAATTTGAGGGTAGGGGCTGTGAGTTTCACCGGCTCTTACCATATTTTCTAGAACGATGCTCCTATAAGATTTGTTTTTATGACCACCCCAAGGATAATAGTGAAACATTTAAAACCCACCAGCAGATGCTATCAAAAGGCGTGGAGTCAAACTCAACAAGTTCTACCCCTCCAGATCCCAGCTGGACACAAAGGCTGGCCATTTGTCCGTGTGGTTTCTGGATCTCTAGCTGTAGGTAGAATGTGTACACACACAACACACACACACACACACACACACACACACACACCAAGCAGAGATGCAGCACTTCAGCCACTCCTGCCAGCCAGGAGGCCATGCCAGTGGGTGCCAGTGGGTGCCAGTGGGTGCCACAGCTGCTGAGGACAGGCCATAGCAGGCCAAGCAGAATGAGGGTGTGGGGATTGCCTGGAAACAGCTGTGTTGTGTATCATTATGAAGCTTTCCCCGTGCCACACTTGGTCTGGCTCATGCCAAGTACCTGATGGGGAAGGGTAGGGCCCAGGGCTTGGGGTCCGGGCTTAGCATTTAAAACCTTCAGCTGCACTTCATTCCCAGCCCAGCCCTAGATGCTATGCGCTTGCCACCTTTGGGAGGTCTCACCACCTGGGACTCCTAGGAACTCTGCCCACCTTCACCCATGCCCGGAGCTTGCAGGCAGCCTGTGCTGAGCAATGCTCTTAAGGCATTTCATGGGCGAGCTCCCCTTAGCATGGGTATCATTATGTTTCCTGAAGTAGTGTCACACAGCCCATAGTCCCTGCCGCCTGAGTCAGATGGAGATCATCACCTCTCACAGGCACGGCTTGCTATTGGCCACTCAGGAATCACACTGTCCACAGCTCTCCAGTCCCAGCTCGAATACTCCAGGGCCTGAGGCACAACATGGCGACGGAGACGCTGGCTGCCCTGCTCAGAGCCTCTGCCCGGAGCCCTAGGGTGAGAGATGGCTTCTAGGTTGAGAGTAGGGCCATCATGGCACACAGAAGTCACAGCTGGCAAAGAGGGGGACTCGGATAAAGTTGGCAATGGCAGCGGGAACTGCTCTCTGTGAGAATCTGAGGTCAAGTCCTGCCAGGGAGAGAGGCCCATCTCAGCAGTCACCCCATGAGAAGAAGAAAGAGTCCGGGCTTCTTCGGTGAGGTCAGGGCTGACCACTACTGTGGGTGAGCCATGATCAGTGGCAGGCAGTCAGAATGGGGTGTAGGGTAGCCGTGTACTGGGACAAGCACTTGACCCCGAACCTCGTCACTGGTTTCTCCTGTGTGTGAGCTGCACATACGGGAGTCCCACTTTGTCCCCGAGCACCTGAGCTCCCAACCCCTACAGTGTCACCGGTTCTCACCCCAGAGCTTCGGCCCCATTCCTGCCCCCAGATCTTGTCAGAGCCTCTGCTCACTGCTTCCTGAGTCCAGTGGCCAGGCCCCCTCCCCACTTCTGAAGCCGCGTACTCCGAGGCCTGCCCCTAGGCCATGGACACTGTGACCATGTCGTCATCGATATCTTATCTCTGGTCCCTGGCACCTTCCACCTCGAGGGTCTCATGGGTCTCAAGGCTCAGTGACATGCTGAGCTCACGTCCCTGAGCACAGCAGACTCCTGGGTTTCTTGACCTTTCAACTTACGGAGCCCTCCCTATGTCCAAGCCCTGCCCGGGACTGCTGAGCTTGAATATCTGGTGTCTCTGAAAGAAAGTGGTTTGGAAACAGCGGCATGGAGACAAGGCTCCGTCAGGACGGAGGCAGAGCAGGAGTGACCCTGATACCAGCCGAGGACCACTGTGGCCACCGGGAAATGGATGGAAAGGCAAACTAGAGCCTTCTCTGGGGCCGCTGGAGGAGTATGGCCTGTCTTCCGGGGAAGACATGAAGGGACATATGCCTTGCTTTCAGACATCGGACTTAGAACTCAGCAAAATGAATCTTTGTCATAGTGAGCTGCTGGGTTTGGAGTAACTCGTTTCAGGAGACTCCTGCAGAGGCCCAAACCATGGTGTTCCTGGTGTGAAGAACCTGCAGCAACAGCTTTGAGACACCAGGACGCTCTTGGTGTGGAATTTCAGCAGTCACTGCCCTGATCCTGGTCTGGGGGATCTGGTCCTGGTCTGGGCCCCGATCCTGGTCTGGGGACCTGGTCCTGGTCTCCGATCCTGGTCTGGGGACCCCGGTCCTGGTCTGTCTGTCTGGGACCCCGGTCCTGGGGACCCCGGTCCTGGTCTGGGGACCCAAGTGTGCTATGCCTCTCTGAGTTTCAGTGATTTGGTGAAGTCAGACTTCAGGGTTCTCATTTGTAAAGAGGAAATTATTTTCCCGGTGGAGAGACATCTTCCTCCTTCCCCACACTGTTGTGTTTCTGCTTTGAGACAGACTTCTGCTGCCAGAAGAGACATCTTTAAACAAACACACAACCCCCCTTGTTGGAGTAGACAAAGGCAGATGGAGCAAAACAGAGTGGCTGCCACCCACCACCTCCCCGTGCCCTGCTGCTTCTCCCGGGGCTGAGGCCAGAGCTGTGGAAATGCCCGCTCTACCTTAAGTTCTCAAGGCTGAAACTTAGGAAAAGCGTGATTCACCTCAGCCCACAACCCCTCTGTCGGCCTCCCCTGCCCCTCTGGAGCCTCTAGCTCTGCCTTCCTGAGGGCACAGCAGGATCGCACTGTCCCGCTGTCCGAAGGGACTGATCCCACAAGGTGTCTGTCCTCCTTGTGCATGGCCCAGCTTCACCCCAGGAGCTAGTTCCTTCTGGAGGAGGGTCCCCAGACTTGCTGGGACCTCCACCTTGGAGCTACGGTAATAAAATGGCAGCCCTGAAACTTGGGCCTAGGTCAGAGGCAGACAGATCAGCACAGGCTAGGATAGGTAGTCCTGGGGTAAGGCCTGGCCTGAAGGAGGGGTAGAGTCTCTGGTGCCACAGGGAGAATTGGGATGCACGGTGGAGAGCCAAAGCAGGCACTCCATCCAGTCACAGGATGGTGACATCCAGGGCCAGTGAGTCAGGTCAGCTGTGAAGTACAGAGCTGGTGAGTCCCAGGGGCCAAGGAAACTCCAGCCATTGTATGCGGAGCCATTGAGTCTTTAGCTCAGTGAGTGCCCAGGGCTGCGTGGTGGAAAGTGCGGTTTTTAGCCACTGTGCATGGGGCCAGTGGCGGGAGCAGGGAGGCATGTGCTCACTTGGCCGATGCTGGGTACCGATCCGAGTCTCAAAGCCTCTCTCCTCCCCGTCAGCCGGAGGCCAGGTTCCATTGACACTTCTCCTGGTCTTGCTGATGTGTGGGCTCGGGGCAGTCTCCACAGACTGAGGATCTCCCGAGACTGTCAAGAGGATAGCTGGGGAGGCCGTGAGGAGCCTATGGGACAAGCGCTCGGCCTTCTGGACCTGTACAGGAGTGCGGCAGGCTGCCTGTGCTCACCTCCCACCCCGGGCTCTCTGCCCAGCTACCTGGGCGAGCCATTCAGTGGAAATCCTACTGCAATATTCCTGCAGCTCCGAGTCTTAGCTGTCCCCATCTTTCCTCCAAAGTGTCCCAGCACAAAGGGCCTGGCGGCTGTGCCGAGATGGCCTGGGTTGGGGAGGTATGGCTGTGGCTGTGGTGGACCTCTGCCGCCCCGGCTGAGGGCTGGTGGGACCGAAGCTGTGGTTCTCCATTTCCTTTCTGTCTGTGGTCGGGGGACACCTCCCTGAACTTACACTTAGGAAAGAGAGACCTCCACAGCACTTCCCCTGCCTCTGGGCAGAGGCACCGTGCCCTCCTGGGAAAAGGGAAATGTAAGCAGAAGAGAGAAGCGGTTTGCTCCAAACTGGGGTCGAGTCCGTGGCAAAAGGACACAAGGCACAGAGGTGGCAGAGATGTCTCCGGGCTGCTGTTGCCAAGCCTCGGAGGCCCCGGCCCACCTTGAGCAGAACCTGCCTAGGGTCCGGAGAGCACGTGTTGGCCGCTCACAGGCCGCGCCTCTGCCTTCCATTTCTCTGTTGCCCGAGCCAGCCTCTTAGGCTCTCGTAGTCTGAGATCCACCCTTCAGAGACCCGCCTTTTGAGGCTAGAAGGCCTATCACCAGCAACTTGTGGGTGGCCGACAGTGTACATACCCCAGGCAGATGGGAGAAGCCTGGACCCAGAGTGCTGACAGCGTTATGACGAGGGAGGGGATCTGGCCCAGCGGGCCCAGCATTCACGATGCTGAGTGCTCAGTGGCACCAGGGGTTCCCGAGAGCGCATCGGGAAAAGTCTATGGTTGCTGCTGTCTGCAGCTCCCCAGCGTGCCTGCCCTGCTGCAGGGTTCAGAGCTACCCCCAGCCAGGCTGTCCTAAGGGGCTCTGAACCCCTGCCATTCTACATTCAGCAGGTCCTGCAGTGCCCTGGGAAAACCAGAGGCTGGCCCTGGGTGGGGTCAGCAGAAAGCGGAAGTGGTACAGCGTGTGGCCACCAGCACATGCTGCGCCTGCCACCACAGCCGCTGGCAGATCCTAGCAGCCCCTGCTGTCAGGAGACTCTTGGGACTGGGAGGGGGTTGCCCAGAGCATCCTGGGAACCCAGTCACCAGCGGGCATCTTAGAGATGCATGCATTTGCACACGCTTGCACACACTCACATGCACACGTAGGAACCTGGGTGCGCACCACAGGCAGACAGCTATCTTCGTCTTGTTCTGACTTGCTCACCACAGCAGGGTGGAAAAGCAAATGTTTTTGTCCCCGTGCTGTGGAGGAAGCCGAGGCTCAGGCACCCAGGAGTGACTCAGAGCAGATCATCCAGCCTGCTAGGCAAGGCTGGCCATGTGACCCCAGGTCAGGTGCCTCAGAGCTGGGGAGGGCCAGCATCTGAGGGGAACAAAGGCAAGAAGAGTTTCTTTCTTATGGTGGTCAACATGACCCTGGGGTAGAGGTGACCAGGAGGACTGACCCTAGGGAGAGGGTGACTTTAGGAGGGAAGTGACCATGGGGGTAGAGGGGTGACCATAGGAAGTGGGGTGATTAGAAGGACAAAGCTTTCTGTAGATAGCTATCTCCCAGAGCAGGTGACCACAGGGGATGATCTTGGGGTAAGAAAATAACCGCAGGGAGCGATGACCGCAGAGGTGGCCGCAGGGGAAACGATGCCTGTCACAGAGCAGGATGGGGTCCACCCTGTGTTCCACCGGCATAAAGGCCTGCGTGCCAAGCAGTTGAGGCAAATACTTCTGTGCCAGCCGACAGCCTGCAGCTGTTTGAGGCGACCTGACAACTATGGCCTGGGGCCTTAGCGCCTCCAGCCCCTCGGCCTTCCACCATGCCTTGTGGTCACCGGTGGTTCAGCCCCCGCCTCCCCTCCCCCGCCCTGACAAACACACAAGAACCCAAGTTGCCACCGTGACGTCCCCAGTTGCTGAGGACGGAGCTGTGCCGAGGGGTTATGATAATGGATGCTGGCAAGGCTCAACTGCTCTGTGGGAAGCTGGCTGGGGCTTGTGTGGACCCAGACGGCTGAAGGAAGCCGCTCCGTTCCGAGACCAACGTGGACTTTGTCTTCTCACTCAGTGGTATCCTGCATGTCCGGGCAAAAGGGACTTTGAATTAAAACTGGCTCCTGCAGCCCCGGTGTCCTCGCTCTGTCACAGAGCCTGCTTCAGAGAGCCCCTGTGGGGAACTGGGCAGCAGAGGTTCTGCGGAGGGCAGCTTCCTGCTCAACCAGGGGCCCGGGAGGAACTTGCTAACAAGTTCTAGCTTCTGGGTCTGTCCGAGTTTGATTTGGACATGGCATCCACCCTTGAAAGTACATAGGCGCCCATCTCTCAGCCTTCCTTCCTGGGCTCCTGAGCCAGGATTGGGCTGTGGGCCAGAGGGGGAGAGTTGGGAAAGGAAGCAGCTGACTGTGTGTGTGTGCACATGCTATCAGCCAGGTTAGGTCTGAAGGAAGCTGTGCCGTCCTCTCCCCACAGCCCTGCCTAGGCTGCGGGATGAGTTATAGGCTGTGGCTTTTGGTTTGAGGACATCAATAGGCGCGGTGGAGAAGACCTGGAATAGGGGCCACACTCATACTGTACTGAGGGTCAGAGTAGCTTTCTTGAGCCGTGACTAGCTCCCAGGACAGCTTGATGCTCTGGGGAAGGTCTCCGAAATGTTCTGGGACTCCAGCTGGGCCTCCTCACCCCTGGGTGTAAACCAGCCCCTGGAAGCGGTTCCCTGTTCAGTACCCCTGCTCAGCGCTTAGGCACCGCCCCCTGCTCAGCGCTTAGGCACCCCCCTGCTCAGCGCTTAGGCACCGCCCCCTTGCTCAGTGCTTAGGCACGCCCCCTTGAGAGGCCTCTATTTATAGACTGAGGCAGTAACCTGGGGACATGGAAAGCACAATGACTCTCGGGTGGTCCTCCTCTGCTCTTCTCCTCCTGGTGGTCTGCATGGAAGTGGACTCAGTTTTGCAGCAGAACGAACCGTGAACCACGCCCTAGGCCCCTTGCCACAGACAAAAGCATTGGCCTGGGGGTAGATGGGCTCAGGCGGTAAAGTAAAGCTTGCTATGCACGAGGGCTTGACTTTCCCAGGACATATGCATTAAAAAGCTGGACACGGCAGCAGCAAACTGTAATCCCAGCTCTGGGGAGGCAAAGACAGGGGACCCCTGGGGCTTGTTGATCTGCTTGCTGGTAGCAAATCAGCTTGTTCCAGGTTTAGTGAGAGACCTTGTCTCAAAAAAATAAGGTGAAGAAATTTATCCAGACACCCGATGCTAACGTGTGTCCTCCATACTACCCCCCACAACACACACACACGTGAATAAGCCATAGCTTACAAAGTCTGCCCTTGAAACACCGGAACAGCAAGTTTGAAGCATCCCTGGACATTAATAGCTATGGTCAGCACAGCCAGCCGAGGCAGAAGGGCAGAGCCTGGAGACCATGAATTTGATTCCTGGATCCAGCCGTGCCTGACGCTCTGCTTGGTGAAGCTTTTTAGACTTCGCATTGCTGTTCCAAACGCCGCAGCACAGGAGCCAGCACGGGCAGACTCCGTGGGCTAAGTGGAAATGTCTTCCCAGCATGCACCACAGTAGGCGGACCTCCCCCCCCAGGGTGAGCAAGAGAAGACGCATGAATCTGGCTCCTGAGGAGCGATGGTCTCTTTGTCCAAGCCCTCCAGTTCTACACGCTGTTGAGCCAGGCTGGTGTCCATACACCGGGCTACAGGGACGAAATGGCCACGATGGGCCAAGTCCGACTCACCGTTAGCTACCGGGAGAAGCGAGGACCCCCGGTGTGCTGTGTGCGCAGGTCTTCAGCTCACTTCGTCTCTCAGGAGTGCCCTTCACACCCTCTTCTGCCTTCGTTTCCATTTACCCTCAAAGCACAGGCAAATGCAGCCATTTGACCTTCCACAGCTCAGACGAGGACAAGAGCATCCAGCCATGCTGGGACCGCGCAGGCCACTGTATTTTGGGGGTAGCTGTGATCAGTCAAGCTTCTCTCCCTTGCTTAACTACTCTTGGGAAGATTCCCTAGCGTCTGGCCACTGTGTGTGTACACACGTGTACATGTTACGTGTATGCGAGAACATGTGTAGGTGTGGATGCTGACCTATAGAGGTCAGAGATCAACCTTGGATTGTACTGCTCCTTAGCAATCCACCTTGGTTTTTGAGACAGGTCTCTCGCTGGCCTGGAATTTACCATCGATCAGTGAGCAGGGAGCTCCAGGGATCCACCTGTCTTTGCCTTCCAGGACTGGGATTACAAGCACACACCATCATATCCCTTTTTTCTTGTTTGTTCATTGTTTTCTTCCTGGGGGCTCTGGGATCGAAACTAAGATCCTTCCGCTTGCTTAGCAAGCACTTTGCCAAGTGGGCCATCTCACTAGTCCACATCCAGTCACTTTAATTGGCTGTGTGTGGACAGGTCCAGTTTTAAGCTTCTTATCCATTGGCTCCTGCTTCTGAGTTGGCCTTTGAATCTCTCCAGACGTGGTGTGGGGACGGAAATACGATTGCTTTTGTCCTTACCCCACTCCATCTTCTGGGCTAGCCCCTTCACATGCCCACCTCTGTGGACTTTGCCATTCTCTTGCCCACACACACAGGCAGGGCCTCACTGAGGAGTCCTTCAGGGGAGGCTGGCTAGATGAGTATCTTGGATAGTAGAGAACTGTACATGAACTGGGGGCCAGCCATGGCTATTTTAGCTGGGACTCGGGGTCTTGACTTCTTGGCCTCTAGTAAAATTCAAGACTTGTGGCATTTTCTCCACTGGCCCCAAGGCTCTTCACCTATGTTGGTCACAAAACTTTGGGTCCTCCGGGAACATCAAGCCAATGGACTATGTATTTATTTGTCATAAGAAATGGTTGCACATGATTATAGAGAGCATTATATAGAGAGCCCATAGGTGGCTCCAGTTCAAGTCTGAAGAGAAGCAAGCAAAACACTACGGCTTGAAGGACTCCCAGGTAGAGGATGAGTCCCCTCTAGCCGGCTTTTGGGTGTCCCCAGGCCCCCACCAGACTGAAGGAGCCCCTTCATCCTGGGAAGCCCTACCTCTCTCAGCTACCAATTCCAAGTTCATCCTGCTCACACCACCACCCAAAGCGATGCCCACCCGAGCAGGTACCTCCTGGTTCAGACAAATTAACACACAGTATATCACACACATTATTGGACTCTAATAGCAGTAGGGCTGCTGGTCTGTGTGATGGTGATGGCCACCACCAGGTCACACATGACACTGATTTCCACCCTGTTCCATTTGGATCTGTTTTATAAGGAGACCCAATCAGCCTTACGGAGATGCCTCGTATCATATGGTAGCGGCTTAGCCACCACCATCAGCCATATGCTGAAGCCTCCAGCCTCCGGCTACATGAGATGTTTCATAGCAATGGATTCCCAACTCTGTCACCTGCAGCTCTGGCTAAGTTCTCAGTTACAAGTTCATGATGGCCACTGAGCAAGCGGGCCCAGGGAACCAGTGCTTCCAAACTCAGAGCGCTGAAGCCCACAGACTTTGAGGAGATTTGCTATACCATGATAGTGCCGGCTCCCCTCCTCCCTCTCCCAAATGCCCTGCCAGTGTGTGGAGGAAGGGCAGTAGTGTTTGCTAAATATCTGCTTGTCTTTTTTCACACTCCCTCACCTCCCTTGTGATTAGATTGGGATCACGTGACCAGCCATGGCCAATGAGCGTAGGGGCAGAAGTAATACTTGTACCTTCTTGCCAAAATATTCCTGGGCTGTAGGCCACACTGCAATCTTCTGCTCCGCCGTGGGCCTCTGGAAAGTACATCTGTGGGGTGGCGTCACAAATAGGGGATCAGGATCCCCAGTGCAGGAAAAGCTGACCTGTCCCTATGGCCCTTTGGAGTGCACTGTAACAGCATGGAGCCATAGGTTTGGAGGTGTTGGTTACTGACTCATTACCCAGACTATCCTGACTAATCCACAGAAGATTACTGGGGTCACCAAAGCCCACGTGTGCATGAGGCCCCTAGGAGGTGCTCCATCAGGAAAGCAGGCTCAGGTGGACCAAGAGCCATCTAAGATGCTATCACAAAGCTCTAGGAAGAAGGCTGGCCCGTGCCAGCAAGCTGTCCCATCCCTGCATTGTGATGGGTGGGCTGTGTGCATGAGGCAAGAGCCTGGTAAGAGACAGGTGAGTGAGGCAGGAGCAGGCACCTGGAGTCCCGGCGCACCTCGTGCGCTCAAGAGGGAAGGCAGCTGCTCCAGCTTTTACAACGGGAGCAAAGGTACTCTCTCCAGCAGGTAACCCTCTTCTAAGTGGTTCTTATTAGAGCCAGAATCCCAGGCTAAGCCCCTATTGGAAACATTATTCCAGGTCAGTCTGCAGTGAGCTCCTGCATGCGTGGGAGCTCTGACGGCTTGCGTTGGCCTTCTCTCATCACGTTGTGGTTCAAGAGGCTGCGGAGAGACAGGACTGAGTCTCCACTCTCCAACTTCCTTTGTACCCAGCCAACAGGACCCCACCCACACACACACAAAAAACAAAAAAAAACATAGGACAGGAGAGGTAAAGTTGGGATGTGATGATTAATTTAATGGGTCGTTTGGGCTAGACTGTAGTACCCAGTGATTAGTCAGATGTTGTTTTGGGAAGGTGTTTGCCAGATGTGATTCTCACCTGCTGTCAGTCAACTTGGTAAAGAGGATGAGCCTTCTGCATTTGGCTGGGCGTGGCTCAGTCAGTAGAGACCGGAAGAGCAATCCATCCCCAGGCTTCTCCCAGGAAGGAATTTTGCCTTAAGACTTCTGCAGTCCCCGGCTCACCAGCCTGCCCTCCACCTGCCCTTAAAAGAAATAGATCTCACCTTCCATCATTCAGGTGTGCATTCTGTCCTATGTGTCAGCGATTTGGCATCCGCACACCCAGCCAACCAGAGACGGGACGGCCGGCATTCAGGCTGCTGTGGCCACACACACAGACTTTGTTTCCTCATAATCATACTGAACCGTGCAAGCTGGTGCCTAACTTTGACACTGTGTGGAGGGAGCTTCAAAGCACGTGGGACAGCACTTGTGGGTCATGAGCAAACGCTGCCATTTTTGCATATGTGACTTGGTCATCCGGCTGGCTGAGTCCAGGTATGTGAACCCACTCACAGATGGGGAGGGCCTCCCAAGGCCTGTGGTCCATGTCTCTGGAGGTCCCTGTATCTAGTCTCTACTCCACGGGGCGAGGGCTTGCCAGTGTCCTTTGCCTAGAAATCATAGCTGCTGTCAGGCATCTCCAACTACTGGTCTCTGAGGCTCACAGGTCAGTACTTCTTAGACCTGACTTCACAGCTGCCCCAGCCACACTGACACTTGAGGCGACCCGAGTCCTCTGTGCGGGCTCTTTATGAAGAGCTACTCAGTGACCCCGTGTGAACAGAATAGCAATTCCTTGCCTGTTCCTCTCCAGTTCTGCTCCCCACACAGGCCATCTGCCATGGAGGGACTTCCCAGACCTTGGAAAGCTGTTGCATGTGGAAAAAACTCCACTGCCCCAGCGGCTGGAGAAGACTTCTAACCGAGACCCAACCAGAATGTTAGAAACACATCTTGGCGCTCTTCCCACTAAAGGCTGCTCTCCATAGCAGCTGGAAACACAGGCGGAAACAGGAAATCCAGGACCTTCCATGTTCCTCCAGGAGGAGAGCTGAGGCTTCTGCTGAGCGTGGCATGGGATGCAGGAGGACAGGGGTTTCTGTCCTGTGCCCTGGGGACTGTGTCCATGTCCAAATTGGGATGAAGCCAACCCAAGTCTGACCTGGGAAAGCCCCTGGGGAATTTCCTCTCACATCCTGGCATGTGTTTCCTGGGGGAGGAAGTCCATAGCCTCTTCCTAGAGGGATTCCCCTTCCTGGGGACACCTCATCCACCTCCCCAAACCAGTCACTATGGAGACCATCTTGCGGAGGCGGGCTGGTTCCGCCTGGCTTCCCTGGGCCCTGGGGCCAGGACTGAAGGCAGGGCATCCTGACTTGCTGAGAAGTTCAAGGTTTGTTCATCACGGATTGTGTCTTTGTTCTGGTTTTGAACAGTATTGTGCTAAAATATTGTTGATCTTGATTAGTGAGGTTTTAGTGGCCTCTTTCATTTTGTCCCAAACAAGTGCCCGGTCTCTTCTTGCCTTCTGAGACAAGGAAGGGCAGGGAGTGGGATCTGTGGCATTCACCCTGAATAACTTTGGGGTGTCTCTGACTTCATGGCCACCATCAGCATGACATGGGACATCCCAAGGCCCCCTGAGCTCATCAGGACTGTGCTTGAAGGTGTCAAAGTGGGTTCTGAACCCACTGAGATCAACACTGGTTTGCCCTCCCCCCCCCGCGGCCCCCCCCCGCATCAGCTCAGTAAACACCGGTGACTTCAAGGGACCTGACCTGTGTAGCAGGCTGGGACAGCTTGGTGGCTCAGCAGCTACAGGACAGAAACGGGCCCCCAGATCTGTGTCTGTCACAACCAGCATTTCTGTGGCAGGGGAAGATCGGAGGCTGGGTTATACTCTCGCAGAGGAAGCCTTGGCCCAGCTTGGGCAGAGGTCCAGACCATCATTTGGAAGGTCCTTAGGGCAACACCCCAATCTGGTCCCAGGTCCCTCATTGAAAAAGCCTCATGCAGAGGCCGGCAGCCAAACATTAGGTAGGACACGGAGAATCCTATGGAAGAGAGGGAAGGATTGTAGGAGAGGGGTCAAGGACATCACAAGAAAAACCCACAGAACCAACTAACTTGGCTCATAGGAGCTCACAGAGAAACCGAACCAACAACCAGGGGGTCTGCGTGGGATTGACCTAGCCCTATACACCTATGACAGTTGTGACTCCTAACCGTGGGGACAGAACCTGTCTCTGACTCTGTTGCCTACTTTTGGGACCCTTTTCCTTCCTACTGGATTGCCTCATCAGCCTTAGTAGAAAGAGGAAGTGCCTAGTCTTCCTGCAACTTGATATGCCATGGCTGGCTAAAATACTTGGAGCCTGCCTGGTATCTGAAGAGAAACAGTGGAGGAGATGGGGGGGCTGATTAGAGGGGGAGTAGGTGGGTAGAAGGAATGGGTGGAGGTGGGGTGGGTATAGGGAAGGTGGGAAGGAGGAATTGGGAAGAAGAGAAGGAGGGGAAACTTTGGTTGGGATGTAGAAACAAAAATGAAAGAAAGAGAGAAAGGAAGAAGAGAAAGAGAAAGAAAGAAAGAAAGAAAAGAGAAAAGAAAGAAAGAAAGAAAGAAAAGAAAGAAAGAAGAAAAGAAAGGAAAGGAAGGGAGGGAGAGAGAGAGGAAGAGGGAGAGAGAGAACGAGCCTCATGTGGTATGGAACCCTCTCCACCACTATCTTTCAATATGGTAGATGGTCTCAAGGTACCCAGAGGACACTCTCCTGTCTTGCCAGGATGCAGCCCCCACAGCCTGGCCTAGCCTGCAGAAATCTCCTCATCCGGAGGTCCAGCTCTCCTCAGCTTAGCTCCCTCAGACAGGAAAGCCCCTGGCAGGCCTTAGGAGAACCAGGCTCCAGGCCAGCAGAGCTTGCTGGGCTAGAGGGGTGGGGCTGTCATGCATACACCACAGCACATGAGCTTCCAGGCCGATACATTCCACTCACACACAACTGGGAGCACACGCCAGAGACACACACCACAGACATAGAAACGTCACAGGCATACAAAATCCTACACACACAACACACAACACACACACCCATACCCCACACACTCATCACCACAAGGTCACAGCTTAACGATTCCCCTCACAGCACACCCAGGACAGGCTTTTGAACGACAGCCATGTACACACAGCTGTGTCAAGCTTCTGCAGCTCTCCTCCTGGGCCCAGGTGGTATTGCTCCCTTCCTCTGGGTGGGGTGGGGCAGGCCAGTGCCCTGCTCTGCCCAGAAGACCCTGGGTATGTGCCAGGCATTTGCTGAGGCAGTTGGGGACAGTAGCAAGTGGTACAGGCAGACTCTCACTGGGGCTCCTCTCACATCAGGAAAAGATAAAGCTCCTGCTGAGCCCAGAGAGGCCAGGTACTCAACCCAAAATGCACAGCACAGGAAGGCCCTCAGCACATTATACTACTGACTTTGGGTCTTCCTGGACATGAGCTGGTATAGTCACCTGGATTCGGTTGTGGCCAAACTCCCCTGTCCATTCATGGTCCTTCCTGCTTCCCAGTGCTTATACTGGGAAGGTAGTGGGTATCCTGTCTATATTGCAGAGGGTTACTGTGTAGCCATCTGGTCCCTCATTCTCATCTTCCAGACATTTAGTAGAAACCGGGGGACCATGCCTCGCCCTCCCAGAGGCCCCTACTAGTCCCTCTAGACCACACACAGCCTCAGCCATGCTATTCGGGTCCCTCCTCTTCCCTTTCCAAAGACAGACAGATGCCCCTGGCCACTTCCAGCCTCTCCTTTCCACATGGTACCCTAACCCTTGCACTTGCAGCCTCCCTGGGGTGGCTGTTCTCTCCCAGTGGTCCGGGGTACACCCTCTCTCTCCCGTGGACTTATCCCCTCCTCCACGGAAGGAGGTCACATTGATAACCAGGCTAGCACATGTGAAATCCTGCCATGTCCCCACCCGCAACCCCACCCCCGTGATCCATGATGGATGGGTCATACGTGGACATTAAAACCTCATGGATCTGATATGTAGCCAGGTGGGCTCAAAAAAAAAAGGGAAGCTGGAGAAGTCAGGTGAGGCTTCGCTCGAGGATGAACCAGGAGGCGATATGGGCCAAAGGCGAGCTACGTGTGGGATTCTTTGCCATCCTCCTGCCGGACCGCTCCAGCCCCCAGGTCCTCTGTTTCTAGTGTCTTCTTTCACCATGTCTGCTGGAATATTCGTGGCTGCAGTGGAACATGACTCAGAATGAGGAGTAGGGCTCCAGAGTGAGGAACCACAGCTTGTATCAGAGGGCTCTGGGCTCTCGCCAGGTCCTACGGTTTGAGCTGTTGATTACAAGGGGCTGCCGTGGCTTTGAGTTCCAGAGCCACTCTCAATGGGAAGAGCAGCTTCTTGAGGCTTGAGGGAAGCTGATGTGCCCGTGTCTTGGCCAGAACGGAGTCCAGAGCTCACTTCTCTCCAGGCATTGCTGAAGGTGAGGACATCACCGTGCGGGTCTGCCACATCCCTGGGCACACCACAGGTAGCTTCTTGGCATCCCTCTGCCTCCCCCCGCCACAACCTCAACATTGTCTATGAAACCTTGTGGTACTCTGGCTTTGGTCCCACCCCAACCAGCAGTTTGTTCCAGAACATCAGAATAGAACTCTCGCAGTGACTTAAACCAAAGAGACACTAGATGACATTTGAGCCAGGGCTCTGAGACCCATCTTTTCCTTGGTGCCAAGGGTTGGTCAGCACAGAACAGTTTGGTCAGCCCTGAGCCCCGGGGACCACCTCGGCACCCAGGAAAGATGCTAACTGTGTCCCTTAACCTACAGAGCCTATGATGCCAGGTGAGATCCCTGCTGTCGCATTAGACTGTGACACATTCTGTGACAGAGCTGAGAGACAAGGCAAGATGCTCAACATCTCCATCCCCACCCCAGCTTCTTAAACTGCGGAGCTCAGTCACATACACCAAGAGACTAAATATGGAGGTCTCCAAAAACCTAGCAGCAGCAAAAAGGTTTCTGGACGCTCAGTGACAAAGGGTTAACTCAAAAATCAAACACATGAAGCATCCAAGGGGTTGCTGGCTGTGCCCGCCTGTATTACATCCTGTGACCTCACTGTAGCTTTGCTCCCGGACACATTGTGTGCATGCTGCACCTCGCACACTGCACCATGGAGCGTGGTTGTTTTTAACGTGCACACAAACTTTTCTGCCTTTCAAAGAAACAATTATAGAAAATAAGGACTCTTAAAATCATCCCAACCATCACTCCTCAGCACATGCGTAATGAATCAGTATTTGAGCTGGATTGGATAAAATGTTTAATTTTGTAAACTGCTGTTTGGGTTGCTGATGTGAGTTTTGTGAAATATTCTTAAGTACGTTCTGACTTGGAATCAGAGAGCAGACGGTTTAGGAGGGTAGACACAAGCACCTGGGGTCTAGGCACCAGACCAGAGGCTGCAAAGGCTATTCGGTAGATGTGATGTCTGTTGGGTCTTAACTGTGTGAGAAAATGTGACTGCTTATTCAGTGTCAGTGACATGGATACCTTTCTTTAATTGGCCCTAGACCTAAGGCAAGAAATGCCTAGATGTTCTTATCCTTTCTGCCTCCCCAGAGAACAAGACATAGAGAGGTGGTTGCCTCCATGTGATTTGGCCACTGCTGTCAGAGGTCAGGCCTTTTCTTAGCCACATTGACCCAGGGGAACAGTGGGGGCCACCCTTGAGGATTCAACTTAGCACCCCTGACCCTGCAGCCCACAGTCACTGGTGTGTTTTTGCCTCTTCAGGAACACTTTCCATGAATCTTCTGGACCCTCCACTCATCCTCCATCCATCCATCCATCCATCCATCCATCCATCCTTTGGGGCAGTGACTGGACCATGAGCCACTGAGAAGTGAGCTGATCGGATGCAGCTTCTGGCAAATTCCCTGATTTTCTTCACTTCTTTTTGTCCACTGTGCTGTCTGCGAGTTCAGTGGCTCATCAGCATTTGTCAGAATAGATGTGTCCTGTGAGAGAAATAATCCAGGTGGCTTTAGGCCTCTGGGTCTTGATGCTATTTGTCATTTTAGCTGACTTGGCCTATGGTGACAAAAAGGCTCCACTATTCTCAACTTGTTCTGGAAAGGGAAATTGCTGGGTCACCTGTCTCTCCCTCTTTGTGTACTTGGTATAGACAAAGCCACCTGAAGGAGCCCTCCTGCAGGTCCCTCTAGGGGTCCTCCTGAGGCTTTCCCCAAACAATGCTGGAGTCTGCCTCTCTGGCTGACATTTCCCCACTCCAGTGGAGCTAGGGCCGAGGCACCGAGGGACCCTCCTAAGCCCTGCATGATTGCTGTTCTGCTGACTGGCTTAGCACCTCCCTCCTCTGCATCCACTCCGAGCTACACAGCCCCCGATCGCCCTCACCTGCTGGCTGCTGCTTCCTTTCCCCACCCACCTGCCACCTCAGCTCTGTAAAGCTGCTGGGAGGATGTCTGGGGACCCTCCATCCTGCCTGTACTGCTGAACCGCGCTGTGTGTGTTGGGAGCAAGGTCCATACCTGTGCTGAGGGGTGGCACTCATCATGTTTGTACCACTGGGCTGCGGTGCGACGCAGGCCCACTGAGAGCATGCAGGAAGGAAGGAGTGGGATGGGGGTTCGTGCTTATTTTGCTGAGCGGCCAACGTAACCTTCACCTTCCTGTTCCTGCAGCCGTAACTCACCTTCGGGCAACCGTGAAAACTGTCAGTCCATGTGCCCTGCGCTGCTCGGCAGCAGCAATCTCAGCATGCAGCCTGCAGCAACCTTACCCGTGGGTTCCCAGGGCTGGGCAGGAGGGACGGTGTCCTCATTGGTGCAATGGGGCAAGGTGGGTGAAAACGGTCCTGTGTCCCCTCAGCAGAAGCCTCAAAGCCTCGGCACCTTCCACCTCAAGCTTTGCTCTCATCTTGTTACCTGTGATATGCTGGGGTATTGGTGAAATTTTTTAAGGCAACTCCATGTAGTTAAAAGGGATGTTTATTTTGTGGGGTAACTCTCACATGAAGGGACAGGCTACAGGGTCTGGGAAGACGTAGCGTAGTCCGGCGTTTCTCTGGGAACTCTGTTCGGTCTACTCTAGCGTCCAGGGTCCGGGAACCAAGGGAAGGCGGTGCATCCGGATCTCAGGTCTTCAGGGTCCTCTCTCAGCCCCGCCTTGTAGGTGTGACAGTTACCGAAGCCTCAATGGGGTTGGAACTTCCAGACCAAAGCTGGAATGGCTACCCACTACACGGGGGGGGGGGGGGGGGGAGGTGTCACTGCAACCCGCTTTCCCTCCACATAGCCATGCCCTGCCCAGCACGCCCCTGGCCCCAGGCCCTCCACTATGGGTAAATGCAAATGCGCAGGCAATGGTGTGGACTGGGGGGCCTGTGAGAGGGAGCAGGTCTCTGCCTTCTGGAAAGGACAAGATGGTGCTTGTCAAGCAGGCTCTGTCTCCTCCCTCCTGTCTTCTCTCTCTCCCTCCCTCCCCCCCTCTGTCTCTGTAGCTCCCTCTCTCCTCCCTCTTCCCCCCTCCCATCTTCCTCTTTTCCTTCCCACCCTCTGATGAAGTGCTAAGAAAGCTCTTGATGCCGGAACCTTGACCATGACCTTCAGCCTCCAGACTGTAAGAACTTCACTTGTTCCTCATATAAATCACACAGTTCGGGTGTGTTCTGGTCCTGCAGCTCTCACAGACTGGACCCCCCCCTCCCTTGGCCACCTTGGATGATGTCTCAGCTTGGTAGGACAGGGATGCAGAGGCCCCGCCCGTCACGTCCCTGCCCACTACCCACAGCTCAGCTCATAACGCTGAAGTCACCACCGCTCCCGTCAGACCTGCTGGCATTTGCTGCTCCTGAGAGGAGGGAGGCTGCTTGCTGGCAGGTGACATTCTGTCCCTGTATGGGTAGCTGTCAGGCGTCATTCAAGAAGCAGGTGGGGGCCTGGGTACTACACAGGCTGGCAGAGGATTTTCAGGACAGCAAAACCTTTGACCTTGGAGTAGGCCCCGTGTGGCTATACCCCCTGACCTGACTCCGTTCCTGGTCGCCTTGCTTCTCAGCAAGCCATCTGCCTCCCTTTATGGTTCAGGGAGCCACGGTCACCAGTGGAGACTCTGACCACTAGTGGACCCAGGTCTCAGAGACAGGAAGCATCATGGGAGCGGCAGGCCACCCCCCAGCAGAGCCCCTCCTGCTCCAGTGTGATGGCCTCAGAGTGGCCGTGATATGTGGGAACGCAGAATTGAGCTTCCTGATGTGGGTTCGGCGGGGAGTTCACACTGATGGCTCCTCACTTCTGTGACACCTGCTACTGCGGCCATCCAGATCACAGATGGCTTCTGGAAGACTTTGCTGTACACGGAGCCCCCACCCACCCCCACTGCCACTGGAGTCAGAGCCCTAGCTGGAAAGTAGAAAGTTCCCGGGGTAAAAGCAGTGGCTTGGGCTGTGGGTCGCTCATCCAAATCTGACGCCTTGTGTGGAAACAAAACACCTCGACAGAGGTTTCCCCAAAGATGTTTTCCAAGGCTTGGCTGATGCTGCAACTGCTTTAGACTCTTGTAGATTATGCCTTGTTCTGTGAAGAGGCCCCAGTGTCCAGGAGGACACTGCCGCAGAGCTTGCAGAGAGCTAGCTGCCTGTCTCTGTTATTTGAGAAAAGCTGAGGCCTTTTTTTTTTTCTGGATTTCATCACGGGTGTGGAATTTCCGTCCACTTTGACTACTTTTCCAACCGTAAGTATATTCTGTGTTTGGGATTCTGGGTGACATTCCTTTCTTTCTTCTTTCTTCTTCTCTTCTTCTTCTTCTCTCTCTTCTTCTTTCTTCTTTCTTCTTCTCTCCTTCTCATTTCTCTTCTCCTTCTCCTTCTCCTTCTCCTTCTCCTTCTCCTTCTCCTTCTCCTTCTCCTTCTCCTTCTCCTTCTCCTTTCTCCTTCTCCTTCTCCTTCTCCTTCTCCTTCTCCTTCTCCTTTCTCCTTCCCCTTCCCCCCCTTCCCTTCCCTTCCCCTTCCCCTTCCCTTTCCCCTTCCCCTTCCCCTTCCCCTTCTTCCCCTTCCCCTTCCTTCCTCTTCTTTCTCCCTCCTCCTCTTCTTCCCTTCTTCTTCTTCTTCTTCTTCTTTCTTCTTCTTCTTCTTCTTCTTCTTCTTCTTCTTCTTCTTCTTCCTCCTCCTACCTCCTCCTCCCCTCCTCCTCCTCCTCCTCCTCCTTCTTCTTTTTTTTTTGGTTTTTCAAAACAGGGTTTCTCTATGTAGCCTGGATCTCTCTCTGTAGACCAACCTGACCTCAAAAACTCAGAGATCCGCCTGCCTCTGCCTCCCTAGTGCTGGGATTAAAGGTGTGCGCCACCACCTGGTGCTGAATTACTTTTCTTAAACAGATACTCAGCTTAAAGTGCCCCCAACATGAATAAGCATCGGCTCACTAAACCTGAATCTGCTGCTGCCCCAGCCCTGTGCAGTGGAGCAAGATGACCAGGGAAGCTTCTGGAAGGACTGAGAGGCAGAAGAAGGGTCTGAGAAGCCTCAGGAAGAGGAACGTGGTGCCTCTTGGTGAGGCATGGGGGGAACACCTGGCCCTTTAACACTCCCTTTTCCTCTCCAACAAAACCAACCACCCCAGCCCATGATCTGGTCCCCAGCACACACTCTTTACCTCAGTTTCCACCTCTGAGGTTCTCTGTTGGTATGGCTACCTGGAGAAAGGGCCTTTCAAGACCTTAGCTATACCCCACAGCTTCTTAAGTGGAGTTCTGGGCCCCCTCAGCTTCTTGGCTAGCACCTCCATAATAATAGGTCTTGAGACCCTGACATAGAGGTTCCTCTTCCTCCAGAGAGCCAGAGGGAAGAGCAGCCCACATTGCTTAGAGCTTCTCCGCAACACTGGGCTCTAGGCTGGAGGACCACCCCGCCGAGCAAAAGAGCCATGTGGAGTTCTCTGGACACCCATGGAAACTTGGGAAGCATGCAGGACCCGGCAGTGTCTTCCGATTACAGGTAAACATCAAATGACTGAAGCTTCCAGGGGGTCTGTGAGCCCCAGTCTGCATGCACCCGCGGCGCGGTGCTTATGCGTACAAAACTCTGCTTCCCTGTGCCCTGCGGACTCTTCTCTGGCCTGGCTTCCGTCCTAAAAACTCCTGGCTTCTCATGTGGTTTGGAGGAGTCAAACTCATTTCCAGGGATCAAGCTAAACAGCTGGAGAGCCCAGGATGCCCCAGAGGAGCAGCGAGGGGCCCAGCCTGGCAGTGCAGAGGTACCAGAGCAGGGAGGCAGGGCAGGCAGCGTGGGCTCTGCCCTCCAGAAACAATGGCTCCGTAGCCCTGGCAAGGCTCCTCCTTGATGGCTGTCCACTCTCCGTGTTTAGAACCACTCAGAACATGAACACATACTCGCAGCTCTGCAGCCCTATTTACACACCCACGTGAACAGGTGGGAACACACTGAGGCACCAGGACACAGAATCGAGCCACAGCGTGCTGGTCTAACCGTCCCAACTGGAAACTCCCAATGACCATTTAGGAAGGTGCAGCCATAGGATGACAAAGACAGACGACAGACAGACAGACACGAAACATGTTTGCCTCACATGTGTCTCAAAACCAGTATGGGCACAGAAGTATTGAGGAGAGCAAGGCCCAGCGGCCCATGCATGTAAGCTCTCACAGGAAGCCATGGTGAATCAGGGGTGGAGGTGGGAATGGAGCGCAGTGTGACCCGAGAGGGACGTTCAGGCTGGTGGCATGGCAAAGGGCTGTGTGCTCTTGCTGCCTCCACTTCTGTGCAGAGGTGTGGCCTGTGGGGGCGCTGGGCACCAGGTCTGAGTGCCCTGGGGCTCTGGAGACACCCCTGGATAGGAACAGCTCTCGCGACCTTGGTTTGGCTCACCAGATGGCCTCACTGTGTAGATGGGAAACTGATGGGCTGGTCGCAGGGTGTAGGGACTTGAACTGGCTCTTTTTATGTCAGCTTGACACGGGTTAGAAACGTTTGAAATATGGAACCTCAATTGAGAAAATGCCCCCACCAGACTGGCCTACAAGCAAGCCTGTGGTGCATTTTCCTAATAGCAGTTGATGCGGGAGATCCCAGCTCACTGGGGTACTGCCATCCCTGGGCAGGTGGTCCTGGGTTGTATAAGAAAGCCCAGGGGAGCAAGCCAGCAAGCGGCCTTCGCCCCGCCTCGGTTCCCGCCCCAGGCTCTTGCCTTGAGCTCCCACCCTGAGTTTCGCCAGTGATGGAGTGGACCTGAGAGTTGTAAGCCAAAAACAAACCCTTTCCTCCCTGAGTTGATTTGATCGTGGTGTTTTATCACAGCAATAGCAACCCTAAGACAGGGCTGCATGAGGGAGTTTGCTATGGTGACTGGCAGCCACATTAAGGGACCTGCCTACACGTGTGTTCATATACACTGACCCCATGTGCAACTGAAGCAGAGGACTGAGCCCTGAGCATATGTCCTTGAGGTGCGGGGCCAGGGAAGCTGCTGGTTCTAGAAGGCTGGCAGCCCCCCTCAAAGCCTCCTAGCAGTTTGGTATCATTGCCTGCCATTGTATTGCCTGCTGGGATCCCATGTAGCTAGGAGGAGCCTGCCTAGCTCTGAAGACCCTGGGGACCCCTTAATTCCTGCCCTCCCTCCTCCAGTTCTGTCCTTCTCCAACTGTGAGGAGGGAGAGGCCGTGCTACCTGCGCTATCGTGAGCCCATGTTTCGTCTCTGGTGGCTGTGGGCATGCTGGCCTTCTGACCAGTGATGACTCACTTTAGAGACTTCTCGGACAGAGACCCTTGGCCTTCCAGCTCCTGCGGATCCCATGGAGCCAAAGCTTCCCATCCAGACCCCTCATCCTCTTTGAGCTCCACATGCCCATCATCCTTCATGTGTCTGATTTACAGGCCTGCACTCTACTCAGTTTAGCCATGACGCCCCACCCCCAGCTCCACCATGAGCACCCCCTGCGCACCCCCCCTGCCTCCAGGCTATGCTACTTGCCTGTGAAGTTCCAATTCTCCACAGTCAACAGTCACCGTCCCTGCTCCCTGGTGTCCCTCCAAGTGGCTCTATGTGCAGGTTATCACGGGTATTCTGGACCTGAGCGGCTAGCAGCTTGACCCTGGCATCGCCCGCAATTCTGTGTTTCTATAAAGGGCTGAGACGACCCTAGTGCCATCAGGCAAGCAGGGCCACGTCGGGCCGGTGGCTGGGGAAGGTAGCATGGCTGCTGCTGCTGTCGGCAGAAAGAATAGGGTTGTTCTGTCCGTGGTGACATGAAAGGGCCCAGCTCAGGGAATGTGGTAAAGCCTCCGGGCCACTCTACCCTCATGGACACCTGTTCTGGCATCCACTCTGAGTACCAGCTTTGGGCTCTGCCCAGCTATGGAAAGGGGCAGAAGTCCTGTTGCCTGCTAGGGACCAACTCATACCACTGCTCAGCCTGAAAAGCTGGTGAGGAAGTGCTCTGGATACTCCTTGCAGCCTTGTCTTTTCAGGGTGTCTTTCTTTCTTTCTTTCTTTCTTCCTTCCTTTCTTTTCTTTTTTTTCTTTTTTTTTTTTTTTTTTTGGTTTTTGAGACAGGGTTTCTCTGTGTAGCTTTGCGCCTTTCCTAGAACTCACTCTGTAGCCCAGGCTGGCCTCGAACTCACAAAGATCCGCCTGTCTCTGCCTCCGAGTGCTGGGATTAAAGGCACGCACCACCATCGCCCGGCTCAGGGTATCTTTTCCAGGACTGTGTGACAGACAGTGTCGAGCACTTGACTGGGGTTCGTCGAGTCCTCCGTCAGCAAGGAAGAGAGACCATGAGTCCCTGGGTAAGAGGAGGTGAATCAAGCTGCCTGACTTCAGGGGCATGAGCTGGTGGGACAACTGCCCCAGCTGGATCTGGGCCTCAGCGGCAAGAAGGTGGTTCTGGAATGTTCTTCCAGTTACACATTGGCAGGTCTAACCCTGACCTGGCACTTGGAGGCTACTGGGAAGTTCGCAGCTAGTCCTCCACATGATGGTTTAAAGTGTAAGGAACTGAGGAGAGACAGCCCAGAGCCCTAGGCTTGAAACTGGGTCTACACTCTACTCTGAGGGTGCAGGGAGATCTATGGAGGACAGAAGCCGGCCAGGCCAGCTGCTGTGGGCTGGGAGAAAAATATACCCCCATCCCTGTCCCTTTTCAGACAGTAGCCAGCCCAGGGAGGTCGGACCTCAGCAACCTGCAACCCAGGACAGTTACCAGTTCACTGTTAACATTCCATGCTTGTCTCAGAAGCTTTGGTTCCCAGCTGAGACCCAGCAGGGACTGGGGGGTCAGGCTCCTTGGGGATACTGCATCGCCAAGCCCAACTGACTGGAGACAGAAGCCTGGAGAGAGGGAGCCGGGGGGGAGGGGGGAGGAGGGTAAAGGCCGCCTCTGGAAGCAGAAACACTCCGGAAGCCTTGGATGCTGCTGCTGTTGCCATGGTAATGCTGGCTGCAGGGAATGGAGGGCAGGTGGACCAGTAGCTGCCACTCAGCCTGGTTGTCAAGTCTTCTGAAGGCTCTCAGCCCCACATCGCTCCCTCCCTTACCCCTTCCATTCTCAAAGGTGTGTGAACCACATCACTTCCACTGCTTCCTCTGTGAGAATCTCACTCCTAAAACACCCCAAGTAGAACACCTGACCGGCAGCCAATCAGAGCCATCTAACCGAGGGCTGACTCCGCCTCAGCCTCAGCCCATGCCAGAGGACACAAGGGTCAACATGAGCTCCATACTGCTCCAGGGTGAGACCACCTCTCAGAAAAGATGCCATTCTTTTCCTTTGGACTTAAAGCATGAAGGCTGCCAGGCTGAGCTGGCTGGGCCACCATGCAAAGATGTTTTTCTGGAAGTTGCACTCTCTTGGAGAAAAGCAGAGCCTCTTTACCAAGGGAGTTGTGATCTCCTGGGTCCAGCTGTGCCTGAAGCAAGTGTCGCTGGACCTCCAATTATGTGAGCTAACACTCGGCTTTTTCTTGCTAAAATCAGTTTGAGTTCTTTTGGTATATAGGGTGCGCATGCTGGGCTTGGCCTGACACTTCCAATCCAGGAGGCCTGCAGGATGGGTACCCCCATGTACTCTCTCCCCAAACTTCTGCCTCTTCCAGGCCGCAGGGGAGCCTGCTGCATGGTGGACTCGGTGTCTTCTGAGGCGGTGCTGTGAAGATTTGGCTTCCTGGTGCTTCCTTGCCGAGAGGAGGGACTGAGGGGTCAGTCTCAGGATCTATTGATGAGGATGCTGCAAAATCTGGAGCTGCCAGTCTCCCAGACTCTCAGAGGGGAACAAACACCAATGGGCCCTGAATCCAGCTTCCCTGCATCTTGGATCCCCAGCCTGAAGCAGCAGGGGCACCCAGAGCATGGGTGTCCAGGGAATCCCTGTCTCAACCATACCCACCTCTTACAGGAGACTCCCGGTACAGGTGGAGCAGATGGCCATGGTGGCCAGGGACAAAGGGACAGTGACCTGGAGCCCCACATTCCAGCTGTGCCTCAGAGAGTGTCAAGGGCACACTCTTAGCAGATAAGGCACAGAGCCAATCTAGTCTTGAGCAGGCCAAGGATACAGCCTGTGAGGCCGTCTATACAGGCCCTGGGCTTCCAGTGAGTGGCTTAGGGCTCTAAATGGTCACACCCATCTTACCAGAGTGGTCTCTCCCTGGGAGGTACAAGACGTCCAGCTGGAATGCTGTGCCAGCTGTGCTGACACAACAGGTGTGCCGCCGTGTGCCAAGCTCTAGGCTGGTACTAAAGACGAAGAAAAGCCTGTCTCCACTGCAATCCTCAGTTCCTCGGGGAGCAGTTCCTCAGGCGAGTGGCCTCACTCCCCAAGCACACGTCAATAGAAGAGGGCTCTAGGGGTCTTTGGGTGCCTGCATCACACTGCACTGGCTGGGTGTTGTCATCAAGGACTGTCCGTGTGGATGAGAGCGTCCCTAAGGTGAGCAGCTCCCAGAGGTCTCTCTCCCAAAGTGACCCTAAAACTTAACTGCTGGATGAGCTCAGCTGTTGCCAGGTCAGTACCATACAATGCACTATGTGCCATGTGCACGGGGGAGCTGTGCCCTGGGGCCTCTGGGGACAAGGACAGCCATGGGAGCCTTGGGCTGCCCTGTAAGCCCCTGCCTTATCACTCACTCTTCACACAGGCTTTGCTGCAGTGACGACAGAGGTCACAGTGTCCCCAGGTCACCGGGAATGCTCAGCAGAACTGGGTGGCTAGGTGCTCATATCAAGGTCCCTTGTGCTTTTCTGGTCTGACCTCGAGGCAACTGGTTCTCCTCAGGCCCAGCTCCCAACCCGAGCCGTGCCAGCCTCCCGTCTTCACGTCTTGCCCCGCTCTTGGAGCTGCAGACTCCAGGCTCAGGACAAAACAAAGTCTAAGGCTCCTTGAGCATTGGACAGTCCAAACTGTCCTCAGGCCACAGGTCAGATACCTAAGGTAGACAGTGCCCCCCGCCCAAAAAGGATTGTAGCACCTTCGCCCTATAGAGGAGGGTCACCGAGGCCTCCATGTGCCCCTTGCACAGCTCTCTCTGTGGTCCTCCACCTGCCTGCTCCCTCCAGAGCCTGGGCAAGGCTCCCACACCTCACATCCGAGCAGAGGGAGGATGTTGGTTCCCACAGAAACAGGCAAACATCCAATTTCATCTCTGCTTCTTCTCAAAGCCTATTACATGACAGGAACACCCCACAGGACAGAGACAGGCACAGACGAGGAAGAGGGGAGCCAGGGCAGTGCTGCAAAGAGAGCTCAGCATTTAAGCAGGCGTGGACGGGGAGGTCTGGGCAGCCACCGCAGGTGGGGCAGAGCTCCAGAGCACACTCTCTGGAAGGAGCCCCTTCCTCCTCTTCCGCGGGAGGATTTGTATCCCGTCCCCCCTCTTCCTGGTGATAGCAAAGATGTGCCCTGCTCAAGTGCATGCCAGAGCATTCTTCTGGACTGTCGGTTGCCTGGCACAGGAAATCCTACACCCATCGAAAGGTGGCATCTGGAGAGAGCACTTCAATGTGCACATGAACCTGGGGCTCCCGGCACACGCCAGCAAGGTCGTGTCTCTGAGAAGTTCTGTTGTTAAAATTCTGCCTGACGCTGCTGGCTTTCGTCTAACCTGGCGTTTCTCAAGCCTAACAGAGAACCTGGTTTGTTTAATGTCACGTTTATTGACATCCATGGGATAAGCTGGTGTGTGGCTGCACCCAGAACTTCCTTGTGTGGAGAAACAGAAACCCGAGTCACGTGACTGAGGAAGGGACACGGTGTCCTTGAGGGCAGGCTGCCCAAGCCCTGTGGGAGATGCTGCCGTGTGGGGGTCCTTGCTCATGCTGGGTCACTATGGAGGGGCTCCTCTATATGGCAGCTCTCTCTCCACTCCTCCGCCACAGTGAGTCATGCATGATTCATTAATCTTAATGAAAATGCAAATGCACCGCCAGCCTTCTGCCTTAATTGAAGGCTGTTATGGGACCACGCTCTGGGCTTCTGGGCTGAGATGAACAGACGACCCTTTTAGCTTTCTTTGCCTGGAGTGGTACTATTGGCGGAGGCGGCGCAGACAGGCAGTTTGGTCCCTAAAGAAGAGACTGCCTCCCTCTCCCTCTCCAACACACATGCTCGCCCTGGGGCACACCATTCCAGCTGTGAACTCAGCCCAGCTGTCATTTCCTCTGCAGTACCTGGCCCTTGGGTCCCCTACTTGGCAAGGGAGGAAATGCTAATTAAGGCTTAGTTTCCTGCAAGAAAGAGTCCATTTCCTTCTTGCTGTCCTAACCGCAGCCTCCAAGTGGGTCAGAGGCTTCCAGATTCCCAAAGAAGCCTTGTAGGAGTAAATTACCCCTAAGCAGCTGAGCCAGGCCCATGGGCAGTAGGAAGGACTAGGGGCCAAGCAGGGGGATGTTGGATCAAGAGTGGGCTCTTGGTCTCTCCCATCATCCCTCAGTGCCCTGAGTGATCCACAGAGGTGCCCGGATGCTGGAGCCTCTACCCACCTAACTGCCATCCCCCACCCTCCACCCCAGAGACTGAGCTGAGAATCACCTTTGTAACCAAGGGAACTGGAGCTGATGTGGAACCTGTTCAGGAAGCCTTCATGTCCGAGGTTCCCCATTGTGGAGTCAACCAGCTGCAGATGGGAAATATTTGGGGCAAAATTACATCTGCATGAAAGTATGTGCAGACCTTGTCCTCCATGTTTATTTCCCAAGCACTGGAGAGTAGCAGCCTCTTCCATGGTGTGTCCGTTGTGCTGTTGTAGAGACAGTGGATATGCAGGGTAGATGGAGACCCATGCCATTCTCCACAAGGTCTTAAGCCATCAGAACTTGGCATCCTAGGAAACTCCTGGACCCAGACCCCGTGGTTGCTGAATGGGAGCCTCCTCCTGCCCCATGTGGCCTGATACATACTGACAGTTTCCATTACAGATATATGATCCAGCCCACAGATCAACATTTAATCGATTACTTCTTCCCTAATTTCATCACATATAATTAAATACTATAAAGGACATTTCAAACCTGTCCCCTCGTTCTGCTTTCAGATAATCCAGTTCTGAGCTGACAACAACTAGGGAGCGAGGCATCATGCCATTCCATCACCACTGTGCTTACATGGCTGACGCCAGGGCTGCCTGTCCTCACTGAGGACATCTTTTCGCCTCAGATGACAAGCAGAGGTGAGTCATTGCCATCCCGGGGTGAGATGTTCTGTCACAGAATGTTTCTCCATGGTTGGACAAAGGCAAGCCTGCCAGGAACCATTTTCCTCATCAGCTTGACAGAAGAGGCTCTGACGAGCCGTTGTGCCTGGGAGTGTGTGTGCCGAGGAATGTGTGCCCCGCTGCAGATGGGAGCTTGTACCGCCTAGCCTGCTGCCCTCTGTAGTGCCCAACTAGTTATTCTTTAATAGATATGTGTTATATATTACACACGTGTGCGCGCACATGCTCCGCGCGCGCATGCATGCATGCACACACACCACACACACAACGTTAAAATGCACGCACGCACGCCGACGCACGCACGCACGCACGCACGCACGCTACGCACACGGCACCCAGACCCACCACATGACTATTCCATTATTCTTTGCTTTGGAAGAGTGAAAAAGAGAAAGAGAAGGAAGGAAGAAAAGGAGACCCAGGAACTTTGGATCCCCTCACCCACTTCCCATAGGTCACCTTGAGTAGGAGGTCCCTTAGCAAATTAGTTTGATGCCTGGGTTGTGTGAAGCGTGGAGTTCCTGAACCTCAGTTGTACACAGGCTTGGACAGGCTTGTCTGGACGGGAACTCCCTCCATCCCCTCTCGGCCTGTTCAAGGTGCCATCACTGGACTCTCCTGCCTTCGTGGGTACCTCGTGTCCCCACTTGTCAAGACCAGTTCTCAGGATCTTCATGTACCTCTTACAGGTCCCGGAGCCCACCTCAGCAGGAGCTGCATGCAGCTATGATGTGGCGCTGAACACAGGTTTTTTTTTTTCTTCTAGTGTGTCTTTTTATTTATTTTTATCAGCTTCTCACCGGCAACTCTAAGGCTTTGTATTTTATGCCACAAGTTAATTTCTTGCTCACTTTGTCAACTGTCATTGTTCGTCCTGGGGCTGGGATGAAAATGCAGTGCCTACTGGAGGAGTCACACAGTTCACATTTCTTGTGCCCCCAAAATTGTCAGCAGGGACTATCTGGCCCCACAGCCACCAGCAGGACTGGCAGTTATTCTCCCAAGGACAGAAGCAGGAGCCAAGCCACAGGCACCTTCTTTTCTCATAGGGACAACTAATCCTGTTGAACCCAGAGGCAGAAATTTGTGTGGTGGGATAAGAAAAGCCAAGAGCTGCGGTGAGTCTGTCTTCTGTCCCTGGGGATGTATGGCTGTCAACTCTCGAGTAGAACAGGAGTTGAGACCACTGTTCCCTTCCATAGCTTGATCTCTGGACTGTGACTGAAAACCCACGTGGGCTCTCCCAGCCACTGTCCTAAGGGCTATTCAAGGACACTAGTTGGGATCCTTAACTTAGATACACTCATGTTTGTTAAGCACATTTTGAACCTCTGTCCACCTGTGTGATGTCCCATTTGGACCAAGACTGCTTCCTGTCCTGGGTTCTTCTTTGCCAGAATCAGGGAAGATGCCCTGTTTCAGTCAATGGATGCTGAGAATCATGGGAGATGCCCGGCTGTTCAGTGGGTGCTGAACTGATTCTACACGGCTCTCTCTCACCTAGATGTGTTGGGTGGTTTGGGAGGGTAGGGTTGGCAGCTGCCTGATGTGCCTCTCTGAGTCTGTACCCAGCACCCACCCCAGACCTGCTCTAGAGTCACAGAAAGCACAGGAGTTACTGGTAAGGTCGGTGGTGATGCTGGGACACACATTTTTGTAGTGTTTTGATGGAGAGATTCAGCTAAGGAGATCCAGGTGACCGGGGAGGGAAGGCTCTGGTGTCATGTCAGCAGTCCCTTGTCTCTCATGGCAGCTGAGCTGACATCTCGCAACAAAGCTGGCGTCTTTAGAACAAACTGCACAAACCCGAGACTCCGGTCCAAGAACAAAGAGAAAAGAGCCCAGAGCCACATCCAGGAAGCCCACAGCCAGAGGGGAAGATGTCCGAGATACTGAAGACAGGCCAGCATCAGTTATGCTCAGGTGGCAGCCTGCTGGGGCAGTCCTGTGGCCAGGAACCACTCTTGCCATCATTCCTGGTGACTGTCAAGGGCCCCAGCTTGAGCAAGATTTTTATGGGATTACCTTTGTTGCAGTGTATCACAAAAAAAAAGTCCACAGGGGTGCCCCCGCTCTTCAGAAAACAGACCACAAAATGCCCATCTTCCTACTCAAATGAATTAAAAGAGACTTCATTTTCCCAGTGGACTCTTTTTTTTTTTTCTTTTAATTGCAATAAAAGAAAGCCTGTAATTTGCCAGACAACTCTGCTAGCCCCCTCCTCTAGGCGAGTGTGCTGGCCACACGATCATGCTTCTTTTACACAATGAGGCTTCGTCTCAGGCGCACACCGGGGCTTGGAACAAAGTGCCCTTTAGAGCTCCGCAAGCCCAAGCGACAGCACCATGGCTGACGCACAGCCAGGCGGACGGCAGCATGGTGCAGGATGGAGGGTGCCCACCCGCTGGCTGTGTCGCCCCTGGGCTTCTGGAGAGTGGCTGCGGAGGAAACAACAGATGGAAAGGCTGGTGCTCTGCTCCTCAGAAGAGCAATTCTTGCTTCTGGCGGGAGGAAGGTGGGTGCCACTACCCCAACAGGGCGCATGCGACTGTGCAGAGGGAGTCACTGAGCAGCTGACGTGAGGAGAGCGAGGATGACGCCACCGGTGACGGCTGACGAGGGACCGTCATTGCCAATACGAATTTGAGAGGAAGAAAAAGGTCTGTGAGGAACACGCCCCGGTGAGAGCCCGCCCTCCCCCGCCCCAGGACATCTTCAACGTGGAAAAAAACAAATGGAAGACGTTGGGAGCGGTGATTCACCACGCTAAATGGTGCCTGAATCAGCAGGGGAGGGCACTTGCCTGCGTGCGCGTTGTCAGTGTTTTCAAGAGGATCCGCTGCCCCGAAGTCCTTTTGTGTCTTTTGCTCACTGGGGCTTCATCTTGTGCAAGGAGACAAACAGGTTATGGTGGGTTCTGGGGGGTTGGAAAACTGCAAATGTTTCATTAGGAGGCAGCCACTAGCTCCCTGCCTAGGACAGGGCTGGTTAAGTAAGAGTGGGCTTTAAAAAAAAAAAACTCTCATGCCATTGTTCAAACAAAGCAACCAGGACTTCAGGTCCTGTAAATGGCGGCCCCTCCTCCCTGCTCGCCAAGGGACCGACCCCAGGTCCTCACTAAGACCTTGTCTGCTCAACACATGAGCTGGGCCAGCTCTCCAGAATCCAAGCAGGCCAGCCCTGCTCTCTTACCCTAAAGAGAGGTCCACAGCTCGAGGATTGTCACCAAAAACCCAATAAAACCCAGGACTTAGAACCCCAAGAAGGATTCTGCTGCTGAGCCGACCCGGGTGGACTCTTGTCTGTCATCCATAGTGCTGTGCTTGCTCTTTGATGGAGGACTCTGTAAGGGGCCACTTCGTCCCCTCAGATACCTCTGTGGTTAGAGCACCCTCACCAGCAGTGTGAGCGCTGTCTGTCACCTCACTGCTGCTGGGTTCCATCTTTTGTTGATACTTGAAGGAAGACAATGCTGTTTGCTTCCATCCATTGGACTCTGCAGTACAAGCTGCTCCTGTGGTCACACACATCCAGTGTCTCTAGGACCCCAGGCCTAGCCTCACTCTGCTGGATTATCATCTAAAGGACAAGGATGGCCAGGGCATTCGAGAATGGGGTTGGTGTTGGAGTCACAGTTCCCAGGGAAGGGGAAACTGAATCTCTCTTGGAAAGAGATCTGGATGGGTCAGATGATGGAATCTGGCTCCAGCTCTCCTTGAGGTATAGTCAAGTTGTCTATCCATGTTGGATTCTGTTCCCCACCTCTGTGAAATGGGAGGGCTGAACAGCAGGGTGCCATCTTAGGACCTAAGAGACAGCTTCTTTTAATACGTGGAATTGGCTAGTTTTGTTTATAAGTAAAGAGAGATGTGGAAGAAGTGGTACCCAGGCAACTTCAAGACCCCCAGTCGGGGCAGGATAGAGATACTGCAGTCACTCAGAGCCACCCAGGCTTCCTGCAGAGCTATCTGTGACATCCCATGTTCCTGGTGACTAAGTCCTAGGGACTCTGTGCAGGGGGGTCTGATGGCCTGGCAGGAAGTGGGTGTTGTTTGTAGATGTTGAGACAGAGAGAAGGCCACTGAGGGCTCTCTCTGCCTGGGCTTGTTAGATCTGCTTCTCGACAGCTGTGTGTGCCCTCCCCTGTGCAGAGGCGAAAACTGAGGCACACAGAGGTCACAAAGCTGACAACATGGGATGTCACTCAGAGATGAATCCTCAAAGGAGACCCTGTGGCCACCAAGGCAAGGCTGACTTCAGTGTGTGCTTTCCAGATGTCCAGATACCTACATCTCCCCTGAGAGTCCCATGATACTTGCCTTGTGTTTCAGGAAAGCCAAAATAAGCATGTACCTGTCGCATGTGGATCTAGTCCTTGTACTCATGAGTACAAGGGCAAAGAAGCTGGCCATGTCACTGCTGGTAAAAGATTTTTTTTTTTCTTCTGTAACTCTAAGCACCTAAGGAATGCTGCGCGTCACACAAGCCAGTTCATTTATTAGGATAAAAGCACAAGAAATGACCTTGTTCAGGGACCTTGGGTCATGGCCTCTGCTGGGAATGGAAGGTGCAATTGAGTTGACTTCCTCGTCCCAGTGAGTGACAGGGAAGGCCTGGGCACAGGCACAGCCGGGCATGCCGCTCCCTTTTGAGAAGTCCTGAGAGTCAGGGCCTGAAGTCACACAGCTGGGCCGCAGGAAGTGGATCTCTAGGTCTGTAAGTCTGTCTAGGAGCCAGCAAGTTGCCCCCACTCCAGGCTGGACCTCTGCCCACCTTGAATTCCTGCTTTCCAAGCCTCAGCTTCCTCATTTGCTGCCAACACCTGGGCAGGTTTTCTGATACTCCAGGCCTTCCTCATTGGTCTGGGCCACCTCCCAGACCCCAGGATTGTAACAGAAGTACCAAGATATGTTTCCTACTTTGTACCTCCAAGATGCAATACAAACTCTCCTGTGCACACGTCCATGGTGGCTCTGTACCCTGCTCTTCTTTTTCTATGAGGACACTAGGCAGATTGGATCAGATGCTCCCCCCTCCCTCTACAAGGACTCTAGGTTACCTGAATTACCCCCCAAAAGCCCTGTGTCCAGGTGAATCTGGTGGCGCATGCCTTTAATCCTAGCACTCTAGGAAGCAGAGGCAGGCAGATCTCTTGAGAGTTTGAGTCCAACCTGATCTACAAGAATGAGTTCCAGGACAACCAGGGCTACACAGAGAAAACCCTGCCTTGAAAACAAATGAACAAAACAGACAGACAAAAAGCCCTGTGTACAAACAGTCATACTCTGAGGCACTGGGGATTAAAAAGGAAACATGAATTTGAGGGGCACATAATTCACCCACAACAGCCTGGGTTTAATTCTTGCAATGAATCACCTTCACAAGATGTCTCCCCAGGCTCTGCTTCCTGGGGAACACAGACTGAGAGTGACCCGCCCTGCCCCCAGCTTCCAGTAGAAGAGGGACAATCCCTCCATCCCTTGGTGTAGGGTAGGTCAACTAGCTGCCTGGAGATGACCTCCTGGGGTGTTCACCTATAGCTGCTGGCACTCCCAGGAGACAGATTGTAAGTCAGGAAGAAACGGACAGGACACCTGGGATGAGTAATGGGGTGCAGCCCATGCCTCCCAGTATTTAAAAAATGTGGCATTGTCCAGAAACTGCCCCCACGTGTCCTTTTTTTGATTGAAATGTATGCCGCCCCCCCCCCCCAATTAACAATTGAAATCAGGGCTGAGGCTGTAGTTCAGTTGTGGAGTGCTTATCTGGATGTGCGAAAAGTTCTGAGTTCCGTCCCCAGTGATCCCTAAGCCAGACAGGGATCAGATAGGTGGTTTAAGCCAGTCATCCCAGCACTCAGGAGGCAGAGGCAGGAGGCATCAGCAGTTCAAGGTCATCCTTGGCTACCCAGTGAGTTCATGGCTAGCCTGCGCTTTGTAAGACCCTGTCTCAAAGGAAGGAAGGAGGGGAAGGAGGGAAGGAGGGAAAGAGGAAGAAAATAGTTAATATAAATAATTTGCTCCTTCAACTTTCTTGACAAGAGTCCTCTTTGGATTCCTGGTAAATCAGAGGAACAAAGAATTACAAAATGACAGGAATGGGAAGAAAGCCACTCCACAGACTCGCCCCGGGGGCTTCTCCAGCTGGCTGGGGAGCTGCCCCGTGAAGTTGAATCCTTCAGCCTTCCCAGACTCAGCCAGGGGCATCAGGAGTCAGGCTCCCTGCAGCATCCAGCCCCAGAGCCAACTCCACATGTTGATAACAAACAGTTTAATTAACCTCTCAGCTTTTTCCATCTGTGTGGCAGGACTCCAAATACTTGCCACTGGGAAGCCATGAATGGACGCCTTCCACCAGGACGGACCACAGCAAAGCTGAAGTGCCGTGAGCAGTGTGAAGGAGCTGACTATAGTCTGCTCGCACGATCCTAGCAGATGTGCCTCATCCACACCCTTAGACACCCCGTGCACCCTCCTCAGTCCTGGGTAGATCCCTCAAAGCTTCACCCACACAGTGCAGTGGTCTGTGGGGCCCAGGTCCTGGCAAGTTTTGACTTCCTCTTTCTGTAAGTAGGGGCAGAGGGGGGGCTGCTGGGCCCCCTTCTCCAAGGCAGCAGGGGTGCTCAGCGGGAATCCAGCCTTACTAATTGCCTTTTAATAAATGGGTTATTTTTTTAAATAGTAAGTTGTCTGTCTGCATTTAATTAATAGTGACTAGTTACTGTTGCAACCCATTTATTTGAGACGAGCTCTTACTTCTGTGAGAAACCCAGCACCCTCCGCTTTATTATTTGGGTCAGAAATGACACACACAGCACATGGAAGGCTGACAGGTGGGTCCTAGTCCTAATCTGCCCACATTTGGTCACTGAACTCAAATTCAGCCTCTAAGATTTTGCTAAGGGTTCAGTTACTTACAGTTAAACACTGCAGGACCTTAGATAGAGATTCCAACTCCAAGGATGTCGTAAATAGCTGAAGTGGCATTACCCCCAGCTGGCCCTTTCAAGTATGGAGTAAGGGGAGGGTCATATGAGAAGTTGGGGACCTGCAGCCAGAGTGAGCTATGAGGGCTTGTCTGTGGCCTGTTGGGGGGGTCTGTGTATTTTGTGTCAGGAGGATGCGGGGGAGAAAGGCAAAAAGCAGTGGGTACCATACTCTTAGGTGGGCTCACAGACAAAACATCTGGTCGGGACCCACAGATGGTGCTGCCCCCAGGAGAGGTTAAGCCTGGCTCTCAGCAAAGCTTCAGCTACAAGTCTAACACCAAGGACTTGAAGCCACATTCCAGCAGGTGACCTACTTGTCAAGATGCCCGTTTGTGTGCATGTGTGAGCGTGTGTATACAGGTGCGTGCACAGCGCATGTGTATACTTGCATCTGGAGGCCAAAAGCCAGTCTGGATGTCTTCCTTGACTGATTTTCACCCTTTTTGTATTTTGGCAGTCTCTCGCTGAACCTGGAGCTCACCAATCCAACTAGTCTGAATGAAACACATTAATTTCTCCCAGCCCCATGATGCACACGTTTTTGAGAGCAATAAGAATTCTTGTTTTGTTTTGTTTTTAAGACACGGTGGTTTGAACCTCCCCCCTCCCACAACCTACTCTGTCCCAGCCAACACAGAAGGCCTTGACCCAGCAGCCCAGTCCTTCCCTCATAGCCCTCTTCAGATGGCCAACGTGGTGTGGACATGTCGACTGCTTTGGGACTGTCCAAAGGAGGGGCTCTGATTTAAGTGGCTTTCTTTACACTCCAATGAGAGGATCTGTCCAGGCTCTCTGGTTGGCTAGGGGTACGGTGGCATAAACATAAAAGGTTGAGCTGTGCAGACCCCAATCACCAGGGTCTCTCACTGCCAGTGTATGGTTTAGAAGTAGATTGTGGGATTAGCTCTTCAGGGCATCCCTGCTTGCCTGTTATTAGCCTGGGAACACCCATTCATTATGGTGAGATAAGCAAACGCAGGCGCCAGCCCAGACAAAGTTCCTCCAGGCCTGAGAAGATGGGGAAGCCACCCTATCCACATCCTCGGGAGAAATGAGCCCTGGGCTCCCGGCTGGGGGCTGTGCCCTGAGTTGAGCAAGAGCCTGCTGTAAGTGAAGGTTGTCCTTCTGATGCGTTGCGTGGGTGGGGCTAGGGGAGGCCGGAAGGACTCAGAGACCCGGGACCAGTTTGGATCTGACGTCCAGAGACCTCAAAAGGCACCGAGTCAGAGGTGATAGGATGGTCCACCTTCACGCTGCAGCCTGCCTGCCTCTTGCCCTACGTCGAGTGCCAGGGTCATTGTAAATAATCAGCTTACTCAAATGAGAGTCTTTGAGTAAGCAGCGCATCTCTCTATGGCTTTGCATATGTGCCAAGGGTCCGAGGTACCAAAGGAGCACAGGGAATATGTCCTCTGAAGCCTCCCTCTTGTCTGGGCCCTGCTCCGGCAGGATGGTCACTGTGGCACTCTCACAAGAGAACACGAGAGTATCTGTTGTCTAATCCGGTACACAGAGACGGCTCTCTCCCGCACCCTAGGTTTCTTCTTCCTACACCGTGTGCCAAAGCTTTGCTCACGGGACACAGCCCTGGCTCTTCCTGTGGCCGTGCCGTGTCTCATTAGAAGATGGCTCGTGGTTGCTGGTGGATATTCACGCTGTGGGCAAGTGTTGTGTCAAACAGTGCTCTTCAACGTACTCTTACGTGGAAGTGTCTGCAGGGTGAGCCCAGGAGTGGACAGCAGGACAGACACTTGTGTGCAAATCTGCATCCCCACTTGCAGGACATGGTGGAGGCAGGCTGCAGGTTTGCGTGGCTGTTTTTTGTCTAGTACTCTTCCATTCAGTGGCTGCTCTGAGAGCAGCATGCTCCGGTAATCAGGTCCAGTGAGGAAACCCCTCAGATCCATGTGTCCCAAAGCTGTACTTGAATACTAGGAACGGGTTATCCAGGAGGAGGGAAGGGCTTGAGGGGCCAAAGTAGCTCTCGAGGGCCAGGACTGTCCTGCCCGGCTTGTCACTGCTGGGCTCCCAGGACTATGGCTGCAGAGGGTTGACATGGGGCTACCTCTAGTTGAGGCAGGAGAATAAGGCGGAGAGTGCGATCCCCAAAACCTTACACTCGGGCTATGAATTAGCATATGAAAGGTTCTGGCAGAGAGGGAGACTGGTAGCCCATCTCCAAGAATGGCAGGTAACAACAGACAGAGCACTCCAGGAAAAGCCTGCTCTACGCAAATGCATTGGGAAACCTGCAGCGTAAAGCCAGTCTTTTGCATGGCATCATTGTTGAGCTGATAACCTTCCCCCGCCTGCTCCAACCCACTTCCTTCTTTGGAAATGCTCTCTCTTTGTTAAGAAAATGTCCCTGCTTCTACCAACGGTCACGCGTCTCTGTCCAAGTCCTTCCTTGGGAGCACAGAAACCTTGACATCCCAGTGGTTCCTACTGAACCCAAACACCTGCAATATCACAGTGGCATGGTCTTTCCCTGACCTTCGTGGCCATGGCCACCTAGAAGCAAGAAATACTCCCCCCCTCCTCAAAAGCAGATCTAGCTGAACAACCAAGATCAGGGCTCTAGAAGTGAGTGTGAGGGGCTTCAGTCCCCTAGAAACAAAGCAAGGAACCAGGAGACAGGCACAGGGGTGTACAGTGCAGCTTTACCTCACCAGTGGCCGTGTTATGAGGGCGGGTCATTCCATTGGCTCTGATCCAGCAGGGGTTAGGGCTCCCTAGGCAGTGGTATGCATTATCCCTGCATCCCTGAGTCCCGACCTTCAAGCGTTCTGTGTGTGTCCAACTGTGTCACTTTGAATTGTCTGTGCCAGGTGGCCCCTCCATATTCGGGCCTCATCCAGGGGACTTGCCTCACTGGGCTGCAAAGGTATCCATGTAAAAAGTTTTTGGCATGCAGCGCATGTCTGCTATCTGGTGGAGTGCCAGAGCTCACTGTCCAGCTAGTCCAGCCAATCAGTGAGCTCCAGGTTTGAATGAGAGACTCAAAAATAATAAGATGGAAAACTATTGGAGAAGACACATGACCTCAACTGCTGACCTCTATACATATGCATGAGTTCTCTCTCTCTCTCTCTTCTCTCTCTCTCTCTCTCTCTCTCTCTCTCTCTCTCTCTCTCTCTCTCTCTCACACACACACACCACACACACACACACACACACACAAATTCCTCAGGATGTGACTTGTAGAGGTGCAATGTCAAGGTAGAGAAGTCAATGCCATTGAGGACTTCCTGCTCACAACAGAAGGGGCCAACCAGCACCCCACAGCACCAAAAGAGCTTGTCTGGCCAGGCAGAGCAGGTACAGGGAGTCCTCTTCGAGTTTCCCAGGGAAGGAAGACAGAAGGCAGGTGTCTTGGTTACCTTTCTATTGTCGTGCCAAAACACCATTGACCGAGGCAACTTGTGGAAGGGAGGGTTTATTTGAGCTTCCAGTTCCAAAGGGATAAGAGGAAGCATGGCAGTAGGCAGGCATGGTGGCTGGACCACGCTGAGCGCTCACGTCTTAAACCCCAAGCACAAAGCAGAGAGAGAGAGCCCTGAGGAACCTAAAAGCCCAGCCCTAGTGACATAGTTGCTCCAGCAAGGCACTGTCTCCTAGGCACCCCCCCCCCAAAAAAAAAAAAAAAAAACAGCACTACCACAGGGAACCAAGTGTATTAAACACATGAGCCTATGCAGGGCATCTCATTCCGACTGCCGTAGTGGGGAATCCACAAAGATTTGCTGGCTTGAGGAAGTCTGGCGAGCTTGGAAGTCTTGTGGATTTTCTATCGGCCTTGGTCAGGTATGCAAGTGAGTGGAGGGGAATTGGGACTGACCACTGTGGACCCAGCCATTCCTTCACTCGGAGAGTCTACCAGCCCTGGGGGGATCAGCTGTCCTGGGGTGACTAGCCCGAGGTGACAGGTGTCAGACAGATGGAAGCAGAACTGAGGAAGGATGGTTAGAGCCCACCCATCAGCACATGGACATTAGGCTGTGCGTGTAAAATGCAGAGAGGCGGGGTAGGCCGAGGGAGGTGACTCAGAATGTTGACAGTGCCACCCCTCAGGGACAACATGCTGTCATTCCCTTCTGCCTCCTATGACGCTCTTAATGTGAATTCTATGTGAGCGGAGAAGAATTATTTTTATACGGGAAGAAACAGTTTGACCCACATACATGGCTCCCAGGGCTGTGGCTGGCCTAAGCCCCTGCACCTGGAGCCCCACATCTACCCCCATTTCAGGATGTGATTCGGGTGCGTGTGTCTTACTCCACAGCACTCTAAGATGAGATGGGAAGGGGGGGTGGAGATACTGGGTAAGATCGGGCTATGAACAAGCCTAGGCTGCGCTGAATACATTGCCCTGAGGACAAAGCTCCACAGTCAGGCTCAACCCCACTGCCTCCTCAGCCTGTGTGAGCTCTAAGCCAGGACTCAGCCACTATCCAAAGGGGGAGGTCCAGCATGGAAGATTCAGGACAGACAGACCTGGAGTCCTATCCTCTTCTCAGCACTCCTCATCAGAGAAGTATTTAGAACCCTCACTGAGTCCTCCCCCCGCCCCCCCCCCGACAGGTGGCCAGGTCTTGCTTCCCCAGAACTAATGGAGTTTTCAGTTCTGAGAGTCCTATGATCCAAAAGGCCAGTGCTCCCCGCATGGTCCCGAGTCATGAGTCATTCCCATGCCTCGTTGCCTCCTCATCCTGTGCTACTCATAGGTCTGAACTGACTGGATTCCATCCTCTGGCTCCCACAGTCTCTGACAATCACAATTCATTGTGTCCACAGCTGCCACCTCTCAATGCTCAGAACACTGGTTATGTGTGGGGGTGGGAGGGTGGACAGATGGTCCACCCCAGCCACGTGTTACCCTCCCCAAGGATATAGGTTGACCATTCTCCTTTCTAGCTTGTAGACTGCCTGCAGTGGGGGGACAGAGGGTCTGCACGTGCGTTTGTATGTGTGTGCATGTGCATGTGCATGCATGCATGTGTGTGAATATGTGTGTACGCTCCCACTGCATATGGTAGAAAGAGGAGAGGGAGAGACAAGAGCTTGGGAATGGAGAGAATGACCGAGCTGTTGCCCAGACATGGCCCAGTTACCTTCAGCCTCCAGAGTGTTTCTTGATTTAGTCATAATCCTTGAGAGGTCAGTTAAATGGCCAAGAGGACTCCCCCCGGTGTGGAACCATACACATTACATTGCTTAGAAAGCACAGAGAAACATATAGTAGCCGATGGATTTGATTCACTGTCGATAGAGTCCATACATGCTCACAAACACATGCTAAAAACTGTAATACCAGACACTGTAGTTAATGGATAATTAAGAAGGCAAATATTTAAAATCACTGTTTTACCCTGTTTGTGCCCATGGGTGACACTCAGAATTGGTTATTGCAAAGATAAAAGCTTCCTGCCTGAAGGAGAAGTTTCTGGAATATTCTACAAGTCAAGAAGGCATTTGAGAGGAAGGAGCCAGCATTGGCTTCAAGGAAAGCATTTTTTTTTTTTTTTTTTTTTTTTGAGACAGGGTTTCTCTTGTGTAGCTGTTGCGCCTTCCTGGAACTGCACTTGGTACCCACTGTCCTCGGAACTCACAGAGAGATCCACCACAGAGTCTGCTCTGCTCCGAGTGCTGGGATTAAAGGCGTGCGCCCCACCACCGGCGGTTCAAGAAACGCATATTTTTTTTACAGTTTCCCTACAACTGCTTAAATTCCCTTCCTTGAACCAACAGCCAGCTCTGTCCTTTGTCAGTGTTCACTACCTGGTCTGATTGTTCAGCAGAGCGCCGCAAAGCAGAACAGTAACCTATAAGTACCATGACCCCCCAGATTCACTTTACAGTTCCCCTAGAGGTATAAAATAACACCTCAGAAGTCCGGAGAGCAGCAGCCTGTATTTTGCGCAATGTAGGGGGATGAAGTCCAGATTCAAGCACGCTAGCTAAGAGCCCTGCATTGAGCTGCCACCCAAGCCCCGGAGCCAGTCTTGACACTCCAAGCCCAAAGCTTGCCAACATCATCTCCATTTCCCCCCAAAGGTGAGAGGGATCACTCTCCTATCTCCATCCTTGCTCAAAATGTGGTCCTCAGCAAGGCTCCTGGAGTCTTTCAGCATGAGCCGCACAGCCAGACTGAGATCGACCAAAACCCATGGAGTCCACTTGGAATTGCAGTTCATGGCTGAAGGGTGGAAGGGGCTTAGTTGCTCGGCATCCTCCCGTCTCAGAATCAGAGGACAAAGAGCTCCTGTGCGGGTAATGCTGTCCAATCTTGGAGGTCCTGGGGCTTCCTCCCAAGCTCAGCCCCAGCTCCCCTCAGAACAAGCAAAGCCTCACAGCAAGGCACCAGGAACTCAGTTGCTCCTGCCCAGCTCCTGCTGGCCCAAAAGTGCTCATCCCAGAAGAAAGTGCGTGGCTCCCAGCAGGCAGGCTGCCAAGTTTAGGTTCCTGAATGGTCCTGTTGAGTGGTCGTGGGCAGAAGGGGGAGATGAGAGAGTTGGGAACCTTTCCTATCCTTTGGGTTTTTGTTTTCTAACGTCACATAGTCAGTGACAGCTTCTGGGCCTCTGGAATATTCTGGCACCACCACTGAAGTCATTTTGGTTCAATGACGGGAGGTCAGTATGGTCCTAGAGGGGTCAAGAGTGGATCTGAGCTGTGGCGAAGCCACCCTTGCTAGGAACATACCTTTCCACTGCAGACCATGAGACTGCTGACACCTGAAGCCATCGTGGATCAATGATAGGAGGCCAGCTTGGCTGAGCTGTCCTCGATGGGTCATAAGTAGACCTGAGCTATGACTGGCAGCCTTATGGAGAGAACCCACCCTCTGCTGGGAATGTACCCTTGCACTGTAGACATTGAGACCAGTCCAAGCAAGTCAGGCTTGGGTCTGCACTGTATAAGGAGGAGTTCTGGAACTCTGGGTATGTATGTACCTACTCCCCCGGCCTGCTAGTGCCTTCCTCTGAGCCACCTGCCTATGCCCTGCTGGCCTTCACACAAGTGACTGACTCCCTCGGTGTCACTGCAACAGGGATCAGTCCTTGAACTGCTGGAGGCTACATCACCCTTAGCCCTGGGAATACCCTCTTTTGTAGAACATCTTGGTAGCTCATTGGAATGCCAAGGGGACCTAAGGCATGGACCTGCAGACTCAGAGGGTGGCAGAAAGCAAGAAGTCAACTCAAAGTGGGTCATTAGTGGGGTCACAGCTGTCCCTCCCTCCCTCTTCTTCTGATCCTGGGGAGAGGTTCAGACACAGAATTCTGAGGCATTCATGGAGGATGACTCAGAGACCTCAGAGGAGTAAGAACCCTGAGTATTTCTCTTGGTATCTACTTCTGTGGTGACAGCTGAGAGGCAGGGCCACCTTTATCTAGCCTGGGCAACTACATGTGCTTAGTTACAGTTCAAGTCAAATGATTTTCAATATGGGTTGCACCCCAGCGATCATAACTGGCCATACCTAATCCCAAGAGAAGGGGCACTGCAACAGCCAATGAGATTTGTAATGCCCCAGGCTGGTGCCACCAGCATCCCTTGAAACTGCCTCTAGTGCAGAGACAGGGTTTTAAGCTGTGTAGACTCCAAGGAGTCCCTTCCATGCATCGCCTCTCCTTGTATAGTGTGGGTGACTTTGGGCAGCATCAAGGGTCCACTTCTAAAGCCAAAGGTCAAGCCGACCATAGGTAAAAGACATATTTTACATTTTTGAATGTCTTGGCTGGGGAGACTTATCTCAAGATACGTGAAAGTTACACAAAATCCCCACACAAACGCAGTTGAGCAGGGCATCCCACTTGCCCCTGGGGCATCATGGGTGCTCTGACCCTGTGGTCGCTGCTTACTGACCCTGAGACAGATTCCACTGTCCACACTCCAGTCTTTCTTGGAACACGACGAGTTGCTGACAGATCTAAAATGTGCTCCGGGCTTTCTACCCAGGCCCGCTTGGCTCTACGTGTCAGCCGCTGGGTTCCCAAGAGGCTGTGGTGCCACTTTCCACCTAAAGCAGACAGATAAGGTCAGGGTTTTGCTGCCTGGGGTGAGGACCACCCAGGCAGCTTCCTGACCCACTTGCCATGGTCTGGGAACCATCAGACTATCTCAGGAACATTCCACTTGGATTCCACCAAGGCCCAGAGTCCAGGTGTTGGTACATGAGGATGGAGTTGGTTTACCAGTTCTGCCAGGGGCCCATGGCTGAGGGCCAGGAAGGAAGCGCCAGGGCTGGTTCCTAGGCTCCTGCGATGCCAGTGGGCATCACTGGCACCTCCTGACACGTCTGAGCAGGGAATTCCCATTTTCCAGCTGGCACAACATGTCTTGGAAGAGACATTAAATAGATAACCTCCCCCAGCAATGGTCTGATTGAGAACCCCATGGTGGGGACTACTCATTCCCCCAACAAATCAGGCCTGGATTGCTAGACCATGCTTCTAGAGCATTCTCCAGTGTCCACACCAATCTCCCCCCCACTCAGAGCAACCGTGATAGAGGAAGAGGTAGAGGAGAGGGACCCATGTGGTTAGAGGCCCGTGGGGGCAGCAGAGGGGGTCATGCACTCCAAATCAAGCTAGTTCTCACCAAGTGTCTGCCCCGAGTTTCCCTCTGCACTGGGGAAACTTTTGGAAGGTGGAACCTGATGAAATGCACCTGGACTTCAGGGCGGGGCGGAGAGATGCGCTCTGGGCTGAAAGGGGTGGAGGAGAGTCAGTGAGCCCTTGAGAGACAGATCCACAGGGACTTGCAAGGGAGACCAAGGAGGAGAGAGAAACGTGAGTGGAGATGTGGAAGTCTGCGTCCAGGCCTGCTTCACAGGAAGGAGGGAGCGGAAATGAGAGAATGAGAGGAAGCCTCCACGTGTTACAACAGGCCACAGCACGTGCCCTGTACACATGACCCGACCAAAAGACTTGACCTGTACATATCCTCAACATGGTGGGCACAGGATTGGCCATAAATCATGTTCCTTCTGGTCTGTTTGGGTAGCCTAATTTTTCCTTCTGCCCTCCCAGGCCCAAGGGCTACTCCATCCACCCATGGCATCCAGAGGCCCCTGTGGGAAAATGTGCAACTTCTCCTCAGCCTCAGTCTGATACACAGTCCTCATTACCCTCCCACAGGGCTGGGGACCAAGGACCACCCTGTATCAGAATCAAGCACATGTCTAGGGGGGGGGTCCACACTGTTTCCTTCCAAATCCCGCTCTGCAACCCAGTGGTGGGGGGTGGGCACCTGCGGAGTGAGGAGAGGCTCCACCGAGGTGCACCCAGGTCTGGAGACACTCCTCAGTGTCCTGTCAGCATTTAAAGAACACAACCAGAGCCCCACAGTCCGGGATCCTGGCTCCTCCGGTAGAGTGTGTCGTGACTCCCAGGAGATGCTTTCTCGGGAGATATTACCAGGAAGGAGCATCCACCGGACCCCACGGCTCTGTGATTCTTCTGGAATGTTCGGGAAAGAGACCTGATGGCAGGGAGCTGTCCCCGGCGCCAGAAGACTCCACTGGCCTCTCTTAGCACCTGGTAGAGGCTGGAGAGAGCAGGCCCTAGAACCTTTCTCCTTTGTCTTGTGAAAACTATGTGGCTCACTCAGCAAATGCCCACTGCTGCCCTCCTGGTCTTCAGCACCGCCATGGGAGAGGGGTCTGGAGTGTCTCCTGAATTCTCGCAAACACCCTGTCTCTCAGAAGTGTTGGGTTAAGCCTAGGTTGGTCTCTCTGTGACGTCCCCCGCTCCCAGGTGCATGCTGGGATTTGGCTGTGTGGTGTGGTGCCTCGAGGCTGAGCACCTCTTCATCCACCGCTCAGGGCCTCCTGCAACCTTCTTCCTCCTCGAAATCTGCTTCCTTCCAGTTCCCTGGGGCATGGAGATGATGAAAGTGGGGTTCAGGCGGAGGGGTGGGAGGGCTGTGGAACACTCAGGAGACCCCGCCCCCCTCGAAATCCTTCTCCTCATTGCCGTCTAGAAAGAGCCGTGTTAGCTTTGAAGGGCAGCGGTGTGTGAACACCACTTAAAGGATAACTTTGGATTATTTTCTTAATGGGAAAGCAAACATTGATGTCTTAGACACCAAAGGGCCTGCTGGAGTGTGGGAATATTGACTCTCAGGGCGCCGGCCTCTGCGGCTGTGGGGGCTCAGGCAGGGAGAGAGGAACTGCGGGCTGCTGGCTGCCTTGATTGACCACTGCAAACCAAACACTCGTTCCTTTGTCCCTGGCTATGAAGGTTACGGCTGTGGCTGCGGCTGTGGCTGCAGCTGGGGCTGGGGCCTGGGCCATGAGCTACCTACCAGTCCTCCTTCCCTGTGAACAGCAAAAAATGCCGGGTGTGCAGCGCCAGCGTCCGTTCAGGTTTTTGAGTTGATCCATCCTGACCGACACACTTTCTTTGTTAGATGTCAGGATGTCAGGTGGAATGGGGGCAGGTCCTTCCTCTCTGATGCTGACATCTTGGCTGTGCCAGAGATGTAAATCCCTGCTTGGAGGGCTATGAAGATGGCCCAGTTGATAAAGTGCTTGCCTGACGAGCACAGGGACAGGGGCCTGAGCTCCATGCCCACAGTCCATGGGAAAAAGGCTCGGTGTAGAGCATGCATTTGCAATGCCAGCCCTGGAGAGGTGGAGAAAGATGAGGCCCTGGGACTTGATGGCCAGCCAGCCTCGCCTACTTGGTGAACTCCAGGTCAGTAAGAGACGCTGTCTCAATAAAGTGCAGTGGATGATGCTTGAGGTTGTCCTCTGATTTCTACATGTATATGCACACAAGTGAACTCACACCAGCACACATGTATACTGGAACACACACACGCACACACACACACACACACACACACGCACACACGCACACACACACACACACACACATACACATGCACACGCACACACACACCATATTGCCGTGACCTGCTCCGCAGCCTCATTCCTACGTATATATGAAGTCCACCCTGTAGTCCTATCGGGAGCATCATTCAGTGGCCCTTTGGTGGACGCAGCCTGCACCAGTTATTTAGATTATGGCAGCATAGCATTACACGCAACAAAAAAGCACACTGTTGCCTGGGGTACCGCAGAAGGAGCAGGAGCCCATGGTAAGAACAGGGCCACCGAGGAGCTGTCGCCCAGGGTCATGCTGGCATCAGGAGGCTCAGGGTTCATTCTCCATCCTTGCAGCCCTGCGTGTGTAAGATCCGCTACACACCACGTTGCCCGTCACAGCTGCCGCTCGATGAGGCAAGTGGCCAGAATGTGTCCTCTTCCCACCAGGGTGGCCCACTGGTCCCCTCACCCCTGTTCTGTGCTTGCGTGCCCACCTGGCCTGTCATAGTAAAGACATCTTGGAGATCATATGAACAACCATAGCTTTGTTCTGTCCACCCACCTGGACCTGCCCCATCCTGGGGCAGCTCATCCCACCACAGCCACCCCGCCCTGTGGCCTCTCTCAGCTTCTGGAGATGCCGCCCTTGCAGGTTCACACACACAGGCGAAGATGCGGGCACTCTGGGCCTGACACACAGCATGGATGCTCATGAGCAGGCGCTTACATGTGGATATACCAATGTGTGTATTATGTATTACGCTCATTATGTGCCTGCATGGGTGTGCAACACTATGAACATATATATACATGGGTAGTTATACAGACCGTGAACCCAGGTATGTGCTATGTTCACATGTACCATATATACACTGTGCTCTTCTGTGGATCTCATGTGTTTATATGTATATGTGTGTATACGTATGAATAAAAGTCCTCCCATTTAAGGAAGCATGGCATGCTCCAGAGGCTGGCAGAATTTCTGGGCCATGTGCGGCTCTTCTTAGGGTGACTGAGGCTCTCGTGCCTGCCCCCATTCAGTGGTACCTGCAAAGTACCTGGTGTCCTGACGCTCATTCACCCTTATTCACCCTCATGAACTCATTAACGTGTTCCTCCCGGATTGCAGCAGGTGTGCGTGTGACGACAGGCTCTGGAGTCTTCTGATGGGGCACAGCAGCTCCGCAGAGGCCAAGAAAGGCTGGCCCCTGAAGCTCAGCGGAACGCAATGCTGCACCCTCCTTATAGCCCGTGGGCCCTCCTCACGCCCTCTGGGTGTGTTCATCCACCTGGCCTTCTTTCCTCCCAAGTCCCCCGTGGTCAGAGCCAAAGGACCCCTGTGCCACTAGGGACGGGGCAAGGGGCGGGAGGAGGCCAGCAGGCAGGACGTGTGGCCCCTAAGGCAGCTGTCTCTCCTTGACCTTCGGAGCCCCACACGCCACGCTGGCCGCCCTTTAAAGAGCAGCTGATTCTCTCAAGCGCTACCCAGCTCTGGAGCCCACATGCCCTCCCTCCGTGGACCGCAGGCTGCCAGCTGAGTGGCGGGTGGCAGCTGCTCTGAGCTCGAAGCTTTTGATTTGCGTCAGTGCCTAGCTGGCCAGGAGGGGCCTGGTGCTTGGCAGCTGCGGAGAGTCACAGTGACATCACGGCTCTCAGGGCCCAGGCAGGCATCCCAGGGGGGACAGGCTGCATGGTCAATGGAGTACAAGCTGTGGGAGCCCTCTCCCCTCTCCCCACCGAGCTGGGCTTTGAAGGCAGTTTCCATGATGCACATGCCGTGGAGGTCAAGCCCCCAGAGGCGGAACGGAAGTAGCTTATCCCTCCCCCATTGGGCTCCCTTTGGCTCCCAGAGCCGCCGGCTTGCCACTCTGTGGCCACCCGGTCATGGAGAACTCCTGCTAATTGAGGGCCTCTGTAGGAGCCCTCGCCACTCCAGCAAACCTGCAATTTCACGGAGATAAAAGGATCCTCAAAGGGCCCCAGTGAGAGCCCCGCGGCTGCAAGAAGGGGTCAGAAGGAGGGGGCATTGTCGTCTCTTCCCTGGAGTGCCACAGAGGCTG